>NW_008624890.1:0-19879 GCF_000691845.1 Merops nubicus | reverse complement strand
CCATGATGAACTGGGGGATGTGGCCAGGGGACACCACAGCTCGGGGATTCACTGGGCATCGGTCAGCAAGTGGTGAGCAATTCTATTGTGCATCACCTGTTTTGAATATCCTCATCATTATTATTTTCCCCCCGTTTCTGTCCTTCCTTATTTCTGTCTTTATCTCAGCCCATAAGTTTCACTTTTTTTTTTTCTATTCTATTCCCCATCCCAGTAGGGGAGAGGGAGTGAGTGAGCAGCTGTGTGGTGCTTAATTGCCAACTGGGGTTAAACTACAACAATGACAGAAGATTTTAGCAGAAAACTTTTACTCTAGAACACCCAAGAACACTTTCCAAGTGAAGGAATGGGGTTCCTCACAATGTTTTTCCTCACAAGTCTGATCCCAGACTGATCAGCTGTGCTGTACCACTTGGCTGGCCAGGACCTCAGCAGTGGGGGAAATGGCTGCACAGCCTGTTGGGGTGCCCAGGTCCTGATAAGGAAATTGAATGAGAACTTATAAATTCATAATTCAGACAAGTTTTATGGAAACCTCTATTAAAATCAGCAACTCAGTGACACAGTATTTTTGAAAAAATATCTATTTATTTTACTGTCAAATTAATAAACACTTTATAGGACCAGTTATGTTTATAATGCAAGGTAAGTGGCACTGAACACCCTTTGTTGACAGCCTCAGTAAAAGAGAAGTGGGAGGTTAGTCTAACACTTGCACTCAAGACCCAAAGATCCAAAGTTGCACACAACCTGACATGACAGTTTTCTGGTACCTGGTGACAATGCAGAAACTGCCCTCAGGGTAGCTCTGTGATCCTGAGTGATTTGGTCAGTCATCTGGGATGTAGGAAAATGACTACGACATTTCTGCAGTGGAACAAAAATAAATGGAGAAACTTCAAAACCTTGCGTGAAATAGTTATTTTCTTCTTTGCTATGCTAGCCGCTAAACTTGTCCTCCTGCATTTGGAAAGCATGGATTGTTCTGCAGCTGGGGACTGAACTGAACCTGGCATGGGTCCATGCTGGAAGAGCACTGTATCTGCCCTGGTATCTGTGACAAGCACACTTTCTTGTGAATTAATATAGACTCATGAGAATAATTTGGAGCCTCGGCACAGGTAATTTTGCATATGCAGAACAGCAAAGTTGTGGGTGGCTTGTTGCATTAGTATGTTTGGGTTTAGTATATGTAAAGCGGTGCTGAAGCAAAGTGAACATACTTCCAAGGCCAGAAATAAGATCCTAGTGCTGTGCTGTAAGATGGCATTATGTACCAGTGGTACTAATAAGGGGATGCAAAGTATTTTTCCCCAAAAGCTAGGATGTTTGGGAAGCAACTGCTGTAACCATGTTGCTTCTGAAAGTGCTGGGAGCTTGAAACCTTGGTGGTTGCAGCCATGGCCATGAGAGTTGCTTCTGGCTTCCTCTGAAGAGAAGCAGCTCAGGTGAGCAGGGAAAACTCACCTTTGGAGCTGGTTTCTGTGATGGAGGAAAGGGGGCCACCTTCCTTTCTGATTTGACTGCTGCCCGTTCAATCCTCACCCTGCTTTGCTGCTAGCGTGCTGGGCAGCTGGGCAGAGAGGCGAGCACAGGTTAAGTGTATTGGACCTGTGCAGAGCAGTGCAGCAGCAGCGGCAGCAAGCGATGCCCAGAGCCCAGGCCACCAAACAGCAACCCAGAGCATCTGCTCAGTGCCTCCCCTGAGCACCATCACTGTGCTGCTGCAGCACTATGGTACTGGGAACAAACAGCCTTTTTCATTGACCATGGGGCTGAGGCTTCCTGAAAGCCTTGCCTGGCCTGGAGGGGACTGAAGCGACCCAGGACAGGTCTGAAGGGGGATGTTTGTGCTAGCATCTGATCCCTCTCCTTAATGCATGCCTGCTTGCTTGTGAGCAAATGCTCTCCCTCTGCTCACACACTTTGCTTGGGAAACTAATTCAGTGTCTGTGTGGTCAAAAAAGGTGAAAAGGTCTGAGAGCCTTGAAATGAGAATGACTGTAGCTATCCCTCAAAATGAGCACACCGAATGGACGCTTAAATCTGGAAAAGACTGTTTTAGTAGAACACAAAATAAGTTGCTCTTTAAACAGAAGTTCAACGGCTGCATCAGACAAATTATAATTTAAATGTTTTATAAAGAAATATTCATCTACTATGCCATCACTTTTGAGCCTGCAGCTCATAGTAGCTGAGTTATGGTCTCTTCTAGCTCCTCTGGAAAACTCTTCTTCACCTCAGAGGTGGAGTTGCTGGAGTGGCCTCTGGCCAGAGCTGATCACGCTCCCTCTCTGCTGGCTTTGGAAATTACCTCACCAGCTGTGGGGCCGGCTCAGACCACTGAATTGGCAGAAAACTAACTTAGGAAACTTTTTAAGCTTCTTTCAGAGCAGCATGTTCATTTACTGCGAGGAAAGGTATAATTTCCCTGTCCCTTGGGATGTTGTTGCCTGACCAGGGTGCAGATGCCAGCACAAGGTGAATAGGCAACAGAGAACACGCCAAGACTCATCAAAATCATCCTTTTTCCAAAACAAGACGGGACTTGTACTGAAGCCGTGTAAGGATGATGGACTGTGATGTATGTGTTGGTGTAATGAAGATCCTTGAGAATGAAAGATGAAATCTGGGCATGTTTTAAAATCAAGGGGAAAATCTGCTAAATGTGATTAAGATCTTTCACCATAAAAACTAGAGGTGTCTGTTAAACCATCAGGCTATTTATACCTTGAGTCCGTATGAATTAAAAACAAGTTGTGGGTGCAAATTTTGAATTTGTTTTCTGATGGTCTGGAGAAATCCCAGACTGCATATGCTAGGGAGGTGAATTTTTATCCTTTTGACTGATGAGAAAGCAAATGGTGAAATCTGCTTTTCCTGGCCAATAATAAAAGGGAGTGCTCTCTCAGCCAGGGACACTTTAAAGGAGAAAGTAGATCAATACTTAAAGAGAAAGGTTAAGAGCATGTAGCTATCAAGTGATGCAGAAATCTGTGTCTCTGTCTTAGTCATTATAAGACCTCGTGCTCTTGCAAACTAACACTCCTTTTCCCAAAGCCAGAGGAGATTCTTCCCTTGTTCTCCTGTTAGAGAGTGGGACATTACATGCTTATCCACATGAGTTTTGTGTTTATTTGCCTGTGTTGCAGCTTGGTGCCATCTAGAAAACATTGTCATTGTTTCTATTTTTTTGAGCCTAAAATCTAAAGCTGCACTCTTTCAGCTGGTGTGCTGTAAAACCAAAAGCACTCTAGTCTCAGTTTCATGGAGCCTGTGGTGACAATGCAAATGTGAAAAGGTTTTGCAGGATTTGAAATGTTGATTATGTTAGTATTATATAGGACATTGGGGACATAAGAGTCACTTGGCATTGACTTTATACTGGCATATTTATATTCACATTTTTCTATTTATGATTGTTTAGGAATAGGATCAAGAAATGGATATTGAAACATTACTTGCCAAAAGCAAAGATGACTGAAACAGATTATGTGATTCTTTGGAGTAATTTTGTACAATCAGAGAAAGGAGTGAAGGAGAAATACAGTTTACATGTCAGTTCTGTGAACTTCAGGGTAGGAAGGCCACAATCTGAAACAGTCAGCAGCACTGCTTTATTGTGAGAAGTGATGGTGATGAACTTGGCTAGAAAGATGATGAGAAATTCTGTGGTGTAAAAGATCACAATCCAGAGTTACCAGGTTCACTGGACTGAACCCAGAACTGAAACAGATGCCAGCAGAATCAGACACTTTGGCTCCACAGAAAAAAACTGGGCAAGAATAAAGATTTTTTCATCCAAATGCCATGGCTCCAGTCCCTGACTCTGGGAAAAACAAAACAAAACAAAACAAAACAAAACATGAACAAGAGCATGGCTATTGTTTTCCCTGAAGATGTATTGTATAACATGATAGCACAAAAGAAGTTGCATTTACTTATTAGGGTATTTAGAATAGGGCAAAGTACTAGGCTAAAGATAGGTGCGTGGGCTGTAGCTCTAGAATGACCTTTTCAGTCATTGTTTTCTCCCCTGACCCAAGAAGGCACATTGTCATTATCCTTTCATAATTTACTGTAAAATTAGTCAGGTCTTTGCTTGCTCTGCCCTTATTAGTAGGCTGTTTCAAAACTTTTCTGAAAAGAGACCTCATTTCCTCTTTAAACTTCCATGAAGAGTATTTGTTTTCAGTTCGGTTCCTTGGGTTGTTGGTATTGTAACAGGCTAATAACTTTGGTAGTAGCAATCTCATGGATAGCTGGGAAACCATGATCAACTGCTCTTGCTGCTTTTGTTTTCCTAAACTAGATGAACCACTTGCACCTTTCTATTAGAAATATCTTACCTGGTGTGAGACGTTTTTTACCCACATCTATGTTGACCTTAGAAGTTTTTATCAGCTTCTGTAATTACTCCTAAAATACTTTTGGAAATGGTTATCACCTGGCTACTTCTGAAGTCCATCTCCTACAGTTTTCCCTACTTACCCGTCCCGAGTAGGTTTAGCACATTTAATTTAAAGAAATTTCAAGGCTCTTTTTTATCATATTCTCAAGACCATGATATTCTTGACTTCTTCAGGAAAGCTTACTTCACTCAATTTCCTTTCCTTACCATTTGGCCTTTCTAAATAAATATTATAGTTATAGACCAACATTTGTTTTGTTTTTCATTTAACTAAACTGGCAGCAAGTTCTGATTCCTTAATTAAAATTTATTTTGCATGTACAACTCTTCCATAACATAATTTGTAAAAGTTTAAAATAGCTTTGTTTGTTGGTTTGATAATTATTTCATGAAGAAATCTACTAGCTACTGTGTTCAGGAATAAATTTGTCAACCAATTAATAGAAAACACTGGTTCTTATAAGCAAAATTAAAATTGCTCATTATGGAATTGCTGTTACTGTTCAGCTTTTCTGATAAAAGAGTGGGTTTCAAGAGTAGGTTATCAGGGTGGCCTCTCTATCTTCTGATGCTTCTTCTATCTTTAAAACAAAACTTTGTCTTTAACTCTGTTGTCTTTGGTTATTTCATTATAGTTTATTATATCACTGACAATTCTACCTCCTTGTAATATTTTTCTTAGATACCTTTTCCATCTTTAAAAAAAAAAATAGTTGCAGGTACATGGAATTAGTTTATGGTGACATGTTCCTTTAGTTTTGAGTAACTGTATAATATGCATGCCCAGTCACACATTAGCAGGTTTATCTCTTATTTTTTTCTGTTCAAGTTTCTTGTATTATACAAATGACAGTAAGGGCAGACATCCATTTTAACCTACACAGAAACTTCATAAATGACTTTGGGTGTTTAATATCTACAGAGCAGTTAAGCCTGATTGCTGTGATTCCAGGACTTTATACACTCATGTGGGTAAGTCAAGTGTATCATCTCACAGAGTGCAAAGTGTTCATGCACATGCTAGGACTTCACTGTGCAAATGAAGTAGTTAGATCAGGCAGCACTATGAATCTTGTAGTATGACCTGAGCTGGTCTGAAAATGAATAAAAAATGAAAATTAAATGAATCTGAAAATGAATAAATCTATATGTGATAACTAAATCTTTTATAATATTGACCGTGTGGAAAAAGCCCATTAAAAAAACTGCGAGACTGCAGAAGAATGGATTATTACCTAAGTTACGTTGCAGTGGAAGAAGTGGTTTCTGAGACAAAATAAACAATCATTCACGACAGTGTCTGATCCTGATCTGAAGTACTGGGCCATAAATGGCATTGACATGATCTGCACTTGCCAATATGTTGTACTGTGTTTTACAATGTATGCATGTTTTAATGCCCAGTTTTCAGTTCTCTGCCTGGGAAATACAGAATCATATTTAGCTTTCTCACAATGGTAGCACGTTTGGATTAATTTCTGTAGGCTGCTGAATTTAGCAGATGAGGAGCTTCATAAATCAGACAGTCTAGACATGAATTGCAAACTGGACTCCTCCTTCGGGACTCCTTTGGAAGACAAGTACATTGACACATTTTCTCTTGGATTATCGTAAAACAAAACTGCTGTACAAGTATTAGCCAGTTAACTTTTTTTAGCATTTTCGAAATGTCTTGTCTCTTATAGAGACTGTTATTCCTGACAAGATGAACAGAAAGTTGGGGCTTGAAGTCTAGCCTGTTTGTTTTTCATTATGGTAGTTCAGGGCTCGCCCTGGTTTGTTCATGTGATGGTGTACCCTGGGTCCAGTGGCAGGTTGAAAGTGGAGCTGCTGTGCAATGGTAAAAATCTCTTGGAAAATATATGATATACTCATTTTTATCAAGCCATGAGGACTATTATTCTTGCTGTTCCTGGTCTTCTTCAGCATGGCTGTCAGCTTGACGTTCTTTTCTATTCAGCTGAGTGGAGAGGTTTTAAAGCCTTAGGCATATATTTGAACCAGAGAAAGAAGTACTCTGAGACTGTCTGGCAAAAGTAGCCTTTTCTGTCAGTGAGGAGCAAAAGCAAGACACGGAGATCACACTGAGGATTTTTATTTAATTGTTTTTCTTTTGGAGGGGGGTGTGTGGGGGTGAGGGGATGAAAGGCAAAGGGGCCTTTGCATATGCTCTATTTTGCTTAAAGCTCTGCAAACCTGTAACGTACCTCTTCATCCTCAACTCTTACAGCAAACTGAGATGGTCCTAAACTTGCCCTTGTGAACTGTTCATGTCTGTTATCACCTAGGTCTACTCCTTAAAAAACAGTTTTTGTCAGTGTGACTAACTGAAGCCAATATCTTGATGATCAAAGCTAGTGGATTCTTTTTAGCAAGTTTTGCCAACCACAGGAATCTGCCAGCCACCTCAAAAGAACATGAAGCACTTTGGAAGAGAAAAATTTAAGCCCATTGCTGAAGGTAATATATGAAATGTGTAGCTATTTAGATAAATGGGAATACTGAAAATCTTGCTGAAAATACTTATGCATATACTTATACTTAAGGATACACATAATTCTTATTAACTTCAGTGTTATATATTTCTATAGTGTACCACCTGTGTGTCTGAGAAGATTAAGCTATTAAACTTTTCTGCATGCAGAACTTTACCTTGTGACTAGGTCTTTGCGTATCATGCTGTAAATTTACTCTGAAGCTTGCCATAGAGTCAGTGCTTTTAGAGATTATACTTGAAGAGATCCACTAGAGTCTCAAGGCAGTTGTAATAGTGTGTATTTGATTTACAGCATGCCATTGAATTAGAAGAATTTTTGAAGGGGGATTTATGTTAAAATAATTTAGACAGTGATTTAGAGCATGGACTGTGGCCATAAGTATGGGCAAAACAGAAGAGTTTATTGCAGCAAACAGCTCATTGCCTTCTGCGGAAAAAAACACAGAAGTAGAAAATTTGGAGACTGTCATCTTGGCTAAGTATATCTGTCAACTAAAAATACTGGTCACCACATGGCTTTTCAAAGTAAAGATGACTTTCAACAACATTTTGTGTAACCAGCACTGGATAGAATCATCAATGAGCTGGAACAGCAATTTGGAAAGGAGAGCCATGAAATCAATAAACCAGCTGGGACAACGAGTCCAAGAAATATACGTTTCTTGGAAAATGACAGAGCATTCTGGCAATAAGTGTTATAAACGAAAGTAGATCTGAGAATTTTGCCAAATTCTTCAACAATACTGTGATGGCTCCCGAATAGACACATGCCTTGACCTGATTAGTAAACATTTGGGCTTTATACAAAAATGCAGAAATGAAATCTTATAATAATATTTCCAAAGCTTTTTTATAACTCTCTAGATCTCTCACAGTATTGTTTTAATAATTTCTTATTGGAAGCTTAAAATGTAAAGTCAAAACATCAGCTGGTATAAATTACCTGACTTTTGTGAAGATGGACTGATGTTAATGATCTGGGGCATATTCTGTCTCCTCCAACATGTCTCTTCCCTGCCTTTAAACACAGTCTGTTACTCTGGTTTTAAGCAGAGTTTAAAAACCATGAGGCCGTTCTGGAAAATGGAAACATTATCAATGTAACATTGAACTTTACAGGTGAATGTAAAAAACGTTCACGTATGCAAAGTGAAAATTCTGAAAAGAAACATACATAAAATTCATGTTGGGAGAAAGATGAAGACCACAGTGACTCATTTGGCAGCAAAGTGCATCTGAATGACCACAAAATGAGCTTCCAGTGCTGCACAAAGGAGCATTCTTCTGTGCCTGAAGGTGGGATAATCAGAAATGGTGTGTCTAACTTTGGTTTGGCTTACTGTAAATCTGTTGATTTGGGGGCTACCAAACTTACCAGCTGACTTCTTAGTTTTGGAAATTTGTTTGTTTTGTTTTGTTTTTTTCCAATACACTTGGAAGACAAGCCAGTAGTGGTCCTCAATGTGAACTGGAGCTGTGATTCCCTGCTGACAGAATCTGATCAGACAGCTTCACTCATGAAAAAGATCATAGAATCATTCTTACAGTCTGATGTCCCCATGCAAAACCTTCCTAGATTCACTGGGAAAGGGAGACCTGCTCTCTGTAACAGTAATGTCATGAGTGAAGTTGCTCACTCCCCAGGACTGTAAAGATATAGTGGATAAAAACTGATATGGGACAAAAGCTGAGGACAGAAAGGTCTATGCAGTGCAATGATGCATGAAATATTAAGAGGGCGGGTATTTGGCAGCTTCATTAGGAGGCCAGGGGAAGCATTCTGCACACCAAGAAAGGCTGAAGGCAACTGTGTCTTGGAAACATGACAAAGAGATCTTTGTGTTCTTCTCTCTTGTTTGGTTTAGCACCGTCACACTCCTCTCTCTTCCCGGAAAATGCCCTCAGACACAGCAGAGGACCCTGTGTTTCTGTTTGGGTGGATGTACAGGTCTCCTTCAGTCCCCTACCCCTGACACACTGAATCAGTCTCCTGCTGGATCCACATGGATTCACACAAACTATGGGAGTGGATGGAGGGAACTCTCCTGCTCTTGTTTCAGCAGGCTGTATGTTCAGCCAGACATTTCAAGATCAATTATTCTCAAATTTGAGTTTATACACAGGCTAGAGAATGAAAGATTTTGAAAGACTGAATGAAAGATTATTTTTTTTTTAATGGGGAAACAAAACTTTATCCCAGCACTCAAGGCTTTATCTGGTATCTGTGCCCTTGTCCAACATGGAGAGGGTTTATGGCCAACAAACAAGTTGCAGCAGAACTGCCTAGACCACTGGAAATCGAAGACAAGAAATTACCTGTAAAAAGAAAGAATTTTACAACATAGGAATGTGGAAGACAAAAGAATGCCAAGGAAAATTATTTTGATGATACTTGGGAAATTATCAGAACAATCAAGCTTGAGCTGAATGTAGCAAGATCAAGATTCCTTCTTTGAACATGAAGATCACAAAAAACATTTATTAATATGAACTTTTTACCCAAAAAATGATTGCAGAGAGCAACAAGAAAATGTTATTTGAAATATAAGATGCTAATTAAGAGGGTAATTTATCAACATTACAGACAGAAAGAACACTTGCAAATTGCATTTCATAGATGAAAATAAATAAGCATTAAAACTCTAAAGAAACAAGAACAGAAAAATGAGATAAGAACAGAGAACTCCATTTTTAAGGTAGATTAAGCATAATGAATTTAAGATATTTTCCTAATTCTGTGTATGTACCATTGTTGCTCCTTGCCATATAGAAGCATACTGTTTCATACAGAAAAAAAAACAAAGTGCAGCTTTCTTCTCAGAGTTCTGAGAAATTTTCCACAACTAGTACTTATCCTTTAGGAGCCTTTGCCTTTTTCCCAAGTACCTGTTAGCTCCATGACATTTCTGCAGAGGTAAATCCCTACAATAGATGGGGAAGGCAGCAAATGAACAGCAAAGGAAGGAAAGCAGCCCAGAGAAAATTTCCTTGCAGGTCACATGTCAACCACTGCTTGTCCCAGTTGTTTAGATCCTATTTGCTTTTCTTTCCAGCTGCAGGACACATGTTTCCAATACAGCTTCTTCCAAAGCTGTGAGGAGACTGTAGATTTTGGGTTTATGGTATCAAGAAAAAGATTCTCTGTTGGAAGATATTCCCACGTCCTGGTTTTACAAATGTTTTCTCTTAGATGCTTAACTGTGAACACAGTCACTAGGAAATGCGGGAGGGAATTGCCTGAACACCCCCCCCCGCCATGCTTCTCCTGAGTTAATTCACTTGGGTAGTTATGTTGACTGCAGAATGAGTTTAGCAAAAAAATAGCTATAGCAGCAGAATCCTGCACTGCCATATATGAGTGGTTATTTCAAGTTAAGTGGAACACAGCAGATGGACCTGGGGGGAGGCTGGTTTGTTGCACGAATTGAAGGTAGTTTGCACCAATTCTTCTGTTGCAGGGAGTGAAAGCCTGTAGATGTTTGGTTTGAGAAGTGAAGAGAGGTTACTCTCTTTAGTTCTGAGTGAGCCCAAAAGAAAATAGGTTAGATAGATACCTTTAGCATTACTAGCAATGGATGACTGCGTTCCTCTGCTGCACAACTGTGTGATCAAAGAAGACTCACTCTGTAGATAACGCCCAGATTTTTGTAGAATATCATTTCACTTCCTCAGCAGACCAGAAATCATCTTACAATGAAGTATAACATGTTATTACTTTAGCAAATTATTTCTCCAGGCTACTGCTGTTCCAAGTTGATGAAAATTTTTTAGTGATAATATTTAACAGAGGCAGTCTTGCAGAAACAGCAGAGGGAATTGCAAACATTTGGGTAAGTTCATGGGCACTACAGTTAGACTACTTCAAGCACATCTTACATGTCCATAAAAACAACTTCTATGATGTGAGTAGATTCATAACACACTTTGTACTGTACATAATTTTGATACACTCTGTAGATTACAAAACTGAAAACAAGTTGCTGCACGTCGGAACCACAGTATACCATGTCTCCAGGCTAACCTGGGAGATTAGTGAAGGGGTCCTATAGTTCAAACCAGGTTTTATTCACTTAACTACTCTCTGGAAATACCCTATAGTTTTACTATGGAAAACAGATAAAGGTCTTTTCTTTCTTTTTTTTTTTTCAATTAACTATATTGAATGATGGATTAGATGAAATTGCCTTCCCAAGATTATAAACTGAAGGATGAAATTTCTTTTGCAAGATGCTGCTTGTATTTTGTAACAAATTTGAGGAACTCTTATACAGATTAAATCTCCTGAGTCTGCTAGTGGCTGACATATGTTCTGTGAAAAAGAAAAATGACATATTGTTTTGTAAAACTATTCTCCGTGTCTTCCTCACTTGCCAAGCTTACTATACATCTGAGGAAAAAAATGTTGAGCAAAATATTTTGTAGTTTAGTAGGAAAAGTGGAACAAATGATTGCAATTGATTGTGTCAGTAATGGATATATTTATGTTAAGTGCAAGTGCTGGTACCAGGAATATTTATTAAGCTCTCCAAAATATTTTCACTTGGCAAATTTCAGATTAACTGGTTTGTACTCTGTGGAACAGGCCCAGCTCTGATTAACATATATAAATTGAATGTTAATAATCAATACCAGATGACATGAGCAAAATGAAGAGCTGAACGGTAACAGCTTTCACAATGCCATTTGAAATGCACACCAGTAACGCTTTGCCACAGGAGCCTGGAAACAGGGTAGTGTGTTTAAAAGCTGGCATCAAAGAAACCCAGGAGATAACAGAGCACAAAGAACATGCCATTAGACTACTTGATACAGTGCAATTACATGCTAAAGTGTAGAAGGTCCCTGAACGTTATTTTTACTTTTTTTTTTTTCAGGAGATTGCAACAGAAATAAGGAAGTTGATCCTTGGAAGTGAGGATTTCAAGACAGTTATACTTCAGTATAGCTCATCAGATCTCATGTGTTGTTAATGTCAGTATTTGCATAGAAACATTCAGAGATTAACTGCTTCAGGTAGTAGTGATGAGGATGTAGTGATCCCTGCTTCTTCAGGGTCAACACCAAATTCAGCACTTACTTAGAATGATGCTCACTTGCTTGACACCTCAAGCTCTTGTCTCACGCCAATCGACATTATCCTGTCTACTGCAGTTGCACTATAGCTCTAGCTATGTCTCCTGCTCATGCTATAGTGTTCATGATGAAGCTTTTCTTTATCACATACTGTGTTTGCAGGGTGTCCTCTGTTTGACTAGCATAGGGTCAGTTTTCACCAGAAGCTGGGATGGGGCCACCGCCAGGATAGACAACTGAACCAGCCCATGGGATACTGGATACCACCCTGATATCATGCCTGCTATAGAAGGGTAGAGGCTGGCTGGAGATGTGGGTCTCTGGACCAGTGCTGCTGGTGCACAGCTAGTCAGCTGGTGCAGCTGATATCACATGCCTTATATATTGTTTCATTAGTATTATTGTTACTACTGTTTCTCCTCCTCTTTTGTTATTCTATTAAATTCCTATCTGAAGCCCATAGGGTTGTGCCTTTCCTTCCCTATTCTCCTTCCCATCCCTCTGCAGGGAGGGCTGTGTGGCCCTGAGTGAGTGGCCACGGTGTGCTCAGTTCCTGGCTGGTTTTAAACCTCACATCACAGGGACAGCTTGGGTCTAAACAGGTATGTACAGAGTTGAATTATTGATTGGGTCTGTTGTATTTGAGTGCCTCTTGATCACAGGCCTTGGCTTTCATACAGAGCTCCAAACACCCTGATATCTCTGCTTGGAATGGTAACAACCAATCCAGGAATTTTCTGGAGCGTACTGAAGACATTTTCTGGAAGTGAATGACCAATGAACCAAACAGGTGAGATGCTCTGCTGGACCTATTACAAACAAGGAGGAAATGATTGAAAAGGTGAAGGTCAGGGGCAACCTTGGCCGCAATGACTGTGAGATTTGGCAAGTTCCCATGGAAGACAGACCTGGAGGAAAAAGGGGCCCTGGAGAGCAGGTCAGCCTTCAAGGATGACCTCCTCAGAGTGTGAGTGTAATCTATTGCAATATGCAGAAAATAAAGCAAGCATAGCAGAATATCAGCATGGATGAAGTAGATGCTCCTGACCAAGCTCACATGCAGAAAGGAAGCCCTCTGAAGGAGGAAGCAGCGACTGCTGCCCAGGAACAATACAGAAACACTGCCTGAGTGTGCAGAGAAGGAACTGCAAACTCCAAACCTCAGCCGAGCTAGAATTAGTGAAGGATGTGCAGGGCAACAAGAAGGGCTTCTTGTGCATCGGCCTAGAAACATTGACCAGTGTCAGCCTGGGTCCAGCGACCACCCAGTCTGTTATGATGAGGAAGGTCAAGGTCAAGCCAGGAAATCAAGTCAGCAGGTCAGGCTTAGGGAGACTGGACACAGATACAGCTGCAGCACAGCTGCGGCATGGCTCTGGCAGAGCCCAAGCACGAGAGCCTCAGCTCGTCACAGCTCCCAAGGGACAGAGAGGCAGGCAAGCCCTTGCGGAGGCCATCTCTAGCTTTCTTCCCAACAAACAGCTCAAATGAGCAAAAAAGGCTGACCTTGAACTCAGTCAACTGAACTCCCAAACCAAGTAGTATCCTGGAAGGGGGAGTTCACACAAGGCCCTGATGCAATACAGGCTGGAGGTTTACTGCTCCAGTGTTGCAGAAACAAAACCCAGGAGAGCCCGTGGGCAGCAAGCTGAATGTCAGTCAGCAATGTGCCCTTGCAACAGAAAAAAGGCTAACTGCACTCCAGGCTCTATCTGCAAAAGGACAGCCAGCTGCTGATGGGAAGTCAACAGTCTCTGTTTGCTTACTTTGACCGTTTTTAGGCTCCCTATCACAAGACACACTGAAGCAAGTCCAGTGGAGGGCTGCTAAGGTGTTGGATGGCTGGAGCTCATGATGAAGGATGAGGAGAGGCTGAGAGAACTGCACTTGTTCGGCCCTAAGGAGAGGTGTATTCAGGGGGAACCCCCCATGTTGTATGCAACTGCTGAGGGGAGGGTGCAGAGAAGGTGGAGCCACACTCTTCTTAGAGGTGCATACTGGAAGGTCAAGAGGCAGTGAGGATTAACTGGAACATGAGAAATTCTGACTTGATACAGTAATTTGCTTTTTGCTGTGAGGGTAGTCAAACACTGGAGTGAGTAGGTTGCTCAGGAAGGCTGCAGTATCCCCCACCCTTGGAGATACTTGGAAGCAACCTGCTTGAGGCCTGATCAGCCTGATCTGACCTGCTCTGAGAAGAAAGCTGGACGAGGTGGCCTCTGGAGGTGCCTTCCCACCTGTGTGATTTCATGTGGCAGCGAGGTATGTTGGTGCAGTGTCAGAACGCAAGTCCCAGGACAGCACACAGAGCTTTGTACTTAAAAACACTTGTAACTCTCAGGAACACGTATGTGTTATTCTTCTTCAACATCTGTTAATAGTATTAATTATTAACAGAGAAATAATAATTTATTTATTATTTATTATGCAAAATAAGTAATATCAGTATAATTTTTGTGTTTGTCTGAGACTCTGAGAAGAAACTGGACTGGTTCTGTGGTGGACATAGAGCAACTTTTGAGAACTGCTTAGTACTCTCTGCTCCCTTTCACCCCAGTGAGGAGTGAAACCTTGAGGTAAAATGGTGAGGTTCTTGCACAGGGTAGCTGTTGCCATCTTCCAGAACTCTCTCAAGCCCATCCTCTCAAATGGCAAAGAGCACAGTGTCCTACCATTTGTCTGCTCTTAAACTGGACCTACAGCTCCAGTGGGTGGGGTAGGCAGCCAGACTAGCTCCCGTAATTAGTCACAGCTGTATACACCATGGGTGTAGCAGGGCTGTACTGTCCAAAGAATAGCCCATTGGCCTTGCTTTTTTTGAGCTACCACATCCTTCTTCCAATCTCACTCTAGCCAAATATTAAACTCAATAATTTCTTCAGTAAGCATACCAATAATTATGGCAGTTTACTGTATAAGTTAATTACTAGAGATTACGCTCACATCTGTTGTGCTTAAAATCTCTCAATCAGTTTAGTGCCTTCAATATCTGATCCAGTGGTGAGTCAACAATGGTAAATACATATAGAGATCTAAAACCATCTGTTGGAACTGGCTGTAGTTATTTAGCACAAAGATAACTGGGTCAATTGTCCTAACATTTCAGAATGAAGAAACCTGCAGAAGTTGTGTTTGATATTTCAGTGATTAATGTGGGATCCAACTGCATAACAAAGCATTATAGCAATGGAAGTGTAGTAAGTCTTCCTCAAAAAGCTTGTTATATACTGACATTAGGATTCATTACACAGGAATATAGTTTTTCCTTTACAGAAAAGAAAAGTCACTTACATTTATATTAGAGGAAATTTGCCTTTTCCTAAGCAGGAAGGTTGGCATTACTGAATTATCTGAAGCAATTGATTATCAGCAAAGTACCCATAACAGAACATCATGACAAATCTCTGGCCAGAGTCTGGTGCTGTGGGCTCGCTGTTACGTCAGCTGCAATATTAGAATGTGGGTTAGGGATATTCTGCAGGATATTCTGGTAGGGGAAATGGTACAGTGCTTTTTAATCTTTTTATTCAAGTAAATATCAAAATACACCATCTCTATTGGCTATTTTAAAATTAAATACTCTTTGTATAGCTCAGAAACTGGCTTTTTTTTTATAACTAATTTCCATACAAAACATCTGTTGATATATACTCTTTCAAAATGATGCCAGTGTATACAGAGGGCCTTAATCCATGACAAATAAACAGCTGGAAACTGTTCTTTTAATATTTAGTATTGCTTGATTTACTGTTTGGAATTTATTTGGTAGACATAGCAGACAGTTTCCAAAACAGCTTGTAGACTTTTAACACATCCTCATTTTAATAAAGTTCAGTTCCCAGTTTTATATACATTGGGCCTCACCACAAGAAATCTACACTGAGAAAATTACAACCGTATGAAATTTTAATGGCTGATAACAAAACTCAGTTTTGTATTGTTTTAAATAGAACTTCAGAAAAAAAAACTTTCAAATACAGCAGGGAAAAAAAAAACAAAAAACTAGCTCTGCAGTAGCAGATTCATCATGTAGCCTACAACCTGCAACATTTAAAATATACATTTCAGAAGTGTAAGGAGCATATCCTTGCTTAAGTGGACCTGTATTTATTCACCAAAAAATTGTTCAATCTTTTACTTGCAAATGATCTGAATGAGTGATTTCCTGCTACCGAATACATGCATATTGAAAAATGCCACCTGACCCCACTGCTTCACACAAAAATTTATCCTTAACAAAACTATCCGCTGGGCTGAAAAGATTTCCACAATAATAACTGACTGTGGGAAAGAATTGGGTATGTTCCCTTAGTGTTGCCATCGATGTTTCTCAAACCTCTCTTGGATGGATTTCTTCTTTTATTGTTAATGCAAAGAAGAGAACAGTTTCTTTATTCAGTCTTTCATTTCTTTGAACTTCCTAACAGGGAGGCCAGTTGCAAGGTGTCTGACTTGCCTCTAAACTGCAACTGGGCAAAGCCCACTGCTTGTTTTCAAACACCCCTATGAAGAATCAACATCCACCAGAAAGCACTTGGTACTTGTAGGCTGAAGGCTGGATCTGGGCATCAAAGCTGAAGGATGTTTTATTCTGCTGTTAGAGTCTGCTAGCTGTCATGTCTGAATAGATTAGAAATCCACCCAAATAATTTTCTAAACTGTCTAAATTTAGGGTAGTATGCATCGAAATATTATTTATCTTCAGTTTCTAAATTAACTTATATCCAAACTGCTAAGACATTAGCATTAGGACTGCATGGGTAAAGCAAACGTCTGGTTGGCTTGTAAGTATTTTCTAGATCCACACTTCATATTTTCCATAGATTATGGTGCAAATATAACTAACAAAAGGTATCTTGGATCAGACTGTGAGGATTTGCAAATACTACCAGTAAAACAGATGCTGAGCTAATACAGTCTTATCATAAACATTTAAAATGTGAATATCTTAGCTCTTAAAACTCTGTAGTCTGAACTTACATTTGTAAAAGTTGTCCTTGCTCCTTTGTGAAACTCACGATTAAAGCTGATCTGGCCAAGAAGACCTGTGTTCTCAGTCTTGTTGGTAGGACACATTGATTAAAAACCCTGGGAAGCCTCACCCCTATCCAAGAGGTGATCTCTCCCTGGGAGTTCACTGATGAATTGATGAGGGTGTTTACCTGTGCTTGTGTTTGGGCAGCATGTACCACGGCTGAAGGGACAGAGACAGCTGCTGGAATGCTGTGTCCCCAGACTTTAATGACAGTGCAGCATAATCTTCACACAAAAGTCCTACCCAGCCATGTCTACATTTTCATGGTGTCACCTTTGCTCATGCTTTCCTTAAATCATCATCTGTTCATAAGCAGGAAAACAAGCCTTTTTTACCTTGTTTTTCTGAATGAGTAACACTGAAAGATGGAAAAAGATGTTTGGGTGGTGCATGCAGGGAGTCAATAAATAGAATATTTGTAAGTATGTATTTACAACACATAGTTATATAAACTTCACAGGCTTCTTGAAAGACACCTGTTTTAAATGAATTACCATTTTTAAAGAAGCTGAATTATGAAATGACCCAACGTAGGTATCTGGTGTTCCTTAAAAGCAAAGTATTTTCTCTTTTAAATACTCTCTTGTGATAGTATTATGGCTAAGAAGTTTAATGGGGAAATGGACATTTGTGAATTTGGGTGTCTGGAGAACTTTGCATATACAGATTATGTTGTCAATCATTTACAATTTGGGATGAGTATATATAAGATTCAAACAAGCTGATGAAAAGGTAACCTCAAATACCACTAAAATGAACAGTGAACTCTCAGCAAGGTCAATATTTCATTCTAAATGCTGCTTTCAAGTCTGTGGGTTCTGAGAAGGTGATTATGTTGGTAGAACATATACTGATAGGCACCAAGATAATACAAAACTGCAACTCACTGGAAGGAACAAGGACTAAAAGTGATCCCAGTATGAACAGACTCGATGGCAGATGAAGAAGTAATTCTCGGTACAAGGTAAAAATTGCTGATCATATGAACGTGTTCCAAGAAATATTTTGCTATGAATGTACAATGGAAAATTGCATCTTTTTTTTATTTTGCCATTTTTCGACAAACCCCTTGGTGTTCCCAGGGGAGCACATCTTCTCCAGCAAGCTCTGCTAACAATGTTCTGAAGGAAATTCCTTTATGGGTTGCAGCAGCATTTAAGGGAAGACTACTTTTATCAGTAGCATGTTTTACTATTAAATGAAATGTACCTGGCCAAGGACAACTTCTGTAATACTTAAGATCCCTTAATTCACAATATGTCTGCTCCAGCTTACAGAGATGATGAGAGCTCTCTTCTACTTCAGAAGCAGGCAACAAAGAAATAGAGCCTCTCTGGAGTTAGTTGGGCTGGGAGATTTAGACCTGTACAGAGGCAGATGCAGCCAGTGATCCTTAAACTCTGTTACCTCATAGGGTCACCTGTGTTTGCAGGGTGAATTCTATTTCCTATGCTCCTTGTGAATCTCTTCACACAACACGTGTGCGCTTGCAGTTTGCACTGGGAGGATTCAAATTCCCCCATGCTAAACGCTTAACAGAATACTCCTTGTCTTCAGAGGCTTTGTGCATTTCCCTTTTCTCTATCTCTTTTATCTTGTCCTTGCCAAAAGAAAATCACTAGACGTGTGTATGTAATGGTTCCAACATTAAAAAAGTAATTGGATTTTCACTGAGCTCCTCTTCCTTGCTCCACCGATTCCAAGCGACATGATGTGTGGCCATTTCTTGTCTGTTTCTGATATCCCTTCTTGAGATCCTAACCCTGCTCTGCATCACTTTTATAGACCCAACCGCACATGGTTTTGATTTGACAGAGAATGACTCCATATTAGAAAGGATGTGGATGCTTGTTTTTTCATTTTGGTTGGTATTTTTCAACCACATCTCCTGTTGTTTCCATCTTGAATTTGCCAGTAAACTGAAAAGTATGCTATATGTTTTGTGTTGATCCTTGGGATGAGCTGCTCTGACAGCACTTCCACCCTCTTCTTACCCGATTCAAATGAAGTAGGTTTTTGGGTATTTCCATGCAACCTCTTACTGCAAAGCATTAATCAGTTTGGGAGAAAATTAAGACTTGTAGGTCCAATTCAGTTTACACCAAGGCCTCTTATTGACAGCACGTAAGAGTTGCATAGTGACTGTAAATACCAGTATCAGTTTTAAGGCTCCTTTACACTATTTTAGTGCTACAAAGACAATTAATCACTGCTTGCAAACTACCACTAAGTAGGAATCTTTACATTGCCTGTTTTTTAGTTGCTTGCATCTATGAAATAAATGTTCATACCCCACCCCATGCAAATCCTCTCATATCAGTCCCTATGCTATCCTTTTAGAGAGAATTTGGGAAGAATTCAGCCATTGTCATGTTATGCAAACCACTAAGAAAAATGCTTAGTGTCTTCTGGATTAACCAGTAGAACAGTTGAATCTGAAAAGTCCAAATATAATTTGCTTCATGGTTCTCATTTGGAAAGGAACACCAAGTAAAGAAAAGCAAACTAGACTTTCCCAGCTTCAGAATACATTATTTTAATATGTTCTCTTCATATCTACTAGGTTTTTCTTTCATTTTCTCCTTCTTCTTTAACCCTTTCCCAGGTAAGAGCTGAAAGCAAGGCAGGAGCAAGAGGTGGTTTTAGCACCTTTACTAAAACATCGTCTTTCATTAAAAGCTGCTGTACAAAAAAACCAAAAAAGTCTTAAAAACATGAACTAAGTGTAACCTGGGCATAGATGTCTGCTTAAGTTTTCAGAGACTAAAATAATATCTCTGAGAGATGTGAACCTCAGCTCAACAGGGTTTTCTCTTTTGTACCCATTATTTTAAATGTGAACCATAGAATCATAGAATCATAG
>NW_008624889.1:0-32775 GCF_000691845.1 Merops nubicus | reverse complement strand
TGCCCCTCGCTCAGAGTCGGAACTCGGCGCGGGCTGCCCCGGGCGGGCGGCAGCGCCTGCGGTAACCTGCTCAGAAGTTACCTTCCAAACGTGAAGTACGCGTTAAGCTGGGACCAGCTTTTCTGTGTGTGCCTTCACTTATGCCGTTAATCTGCATGCATGGGGAATACAGTGTGGTCCTTTAAAGCATGCTCCCTGAAACAGAGATTAATAAAAATCTGACAGTTTTAACACTTTCCATCTTCATGTATGAATATTAGTCATATCGGATTAATAGTTTTACTTGAGGAAATCTCCTAGTTATCAGAGCCTTGACCATGATGGTAGTAGAGTTAAATTAACTGTGATAGTGATAAAGAGGTTCCTTCGTGTGATTAAATTGGGTGAGTAGTTTCAAAGGAAATAAATGACTGACAGTGAATTTGTACCTGCCCCTGTTAGCAGTGAGCCACGACGGCCTTTCCTCCTCTGTGGCTGGTTCCTGCCTGAACAGGGGGGATACTCAGCAGGGCTGTAACAGTGCAACGGCACTGCCGAGGCTCTACCAGCAAATCCCTGGTGGCACAGGATCAAATGCTGTTATCCTTGTTTTCCGTGTGCCTCTTTAAAAACTCACCATCATCACTGGGCTTCTGTGCAGCATGAGGGAAAGGACACCGTAGATGTGAAAGCCTGTTGCAATTCCTGAAACTGGAGTGCAAAAATCTTTTAAGAATGGGTTGTGTGTACTTTTTGACTGCTCTCTGAGAAGGTAAACAAGTCTTGTGGGACTTAAGTTTCTTTGTTAAAACTGTTTGTGTTGCATTTTGCAATGTTGTTAGTTAATATTCCAGCCTGGTGTTACAGTGGAGCTTTATGTCACAGTTTTAAAAAGAGGCATCACTTAAAAAAAAAAATGTAAGCAAGAGTAGATTTCATTTACAGCCATTTCATAATATTACTTATTGGAAGAAGAGACAGAATATTTACTTAGACCTTGTGTTTCTAGCTGCCTGTCTGAAGTTTTTGTTGAAGTTGATAACAGGCTGCTAATGTGCCTGTGCAGGACCATGGATCCTGGGGGTCTCTGCTTCACCTCAAGTTCTGGAGATGTGTGGTGTGTGGGACAATGGAAGGAAGTGGGCACAGAGTAGGCTGAGTGGGCCTGGGCATAGGGAGGTGCCAGGGGCTGGAAGGCTTTTAATATTCTCCCACCCATTTTCATTATGGACTCTTTTCTTTCCTTGTTAGTGCAAAATCTTTCCAAGCAGTAAAATTGAGTGATGACCTGATAATCATTGTATGGAAACTTGGGTTCTAAATGTATTTGCAGATTAATGTGTTGGTGACATTAATCAAATCCAAATATAAAGCGTCATCTTAATTTTTATTTCAGTTTCATACATTACTGAGTTAATTGGATCACATGTCTTTAAACAATTGATTTTCAGTAGAGTTTAATTTCTACTGGTGTGTTTGCTGAAAGTCAGTCATCTTAACTAGATGCTGGTAAGAAAAGGGGAGGAAGAAATTGTTCATCTTGTTCTTGCCACTGGACTATAGTTGAATTTATGGTTCTAAACTAAGCATTCAGTTTATGCTAGAAAGAGATGGACTTTTTCCATATCCCTGGGAGTCTTGTAATGGCTGCTTATCGAGAGGTGTTCAGAGACATGCACTGTTTTGGTGGCAAATTTGGGAGCCTCATCTGTGTGGGGTCGTTATTGTTGAAGGGCAGGGAGGTGTGTGCTGAGCTGCTGGCTGCAGGAGTGCCCCGGGGAGCCTGCACAGCACCCTGACATCTTTCCCTTCACTCTGTGGAACCTTTAGAGAGGCTTCTGAACAGCCATGTCTCATATTAAGCAGGGTGGGTTTATCTACCCATTTTTGCAGTGGATAGGGAATAATTTAGGCCTAGATCTCTGGTAGCATGTTTTAAAGCTTTGTGTAGTCTCCCCTGGAGCAGCCTGTGTCCCTGAGAACCTGTTCTTTCAAGTATGGTGCTCGTGAAAAGATGGGAATTGAATCCACTTGTCATTAGTGTTTAAAGCATCTGTTTACACTTCCTGGAGAGCAAGCCAGGTGCCAGTCAACCTGAGGGAAGTTCCAGCTGAAGCTCATGCTGCTGCTTTGTCCTTTTTACTTTAAGGAGGGATCAACACAACAGGGGTTGTACTCGGTGGCTTTGCTGTAGTTAAGGGTGTTATGTGTGTGCAGCTCTCAGCTGCAAGTACCACCTGATGCACTACAGTACAGTGCATGTTGTCTGTGTTTTTATGAAATACAGACTTACTTAGAGAAATAATACTACAGGTAGACTTTTTAAAATGTTTTGTATTGTTTATTGGTGCCTTTTCTCTTCATGGGTATCGTCAGACACTGACAATCTCAAGTTCTTGGATAGAGATTATCTTTAGTCAGCCTCAAAGGAAGAAGGATCCAGTTCCATCAGCTCAGCCCTCAGCTTGAGTGCTCGTTTATCTATTGCCAGGAAGTGACCTGGGACAACTCCCAGGATCACTGTTTAAGAGGAGTAGGGTTAGTTGGGTGAACCACAACTATCCCAGCATAAAGAGTTCTCCCCCTGTGCCTTTGCTAAGGTTACCAACTTCCTAGAGGTTTGTCACACAACCTTTTTCTAGGTACTTTAGTGAATCAAATCCATTGTGACTTCTTTTTTGGCTGTACATGAGTAAATATATGGTTTGTTATAGAAAATATCTAAAAGTGTCATTAGATACTGTCATGTGGATCAATTTTCAGCAGTGAAAGCAAAAGAAGTGAACTGGGTTGCAGTCCTGGCACTGTCACTGGTTTTCCTGACAGCCCTTGATGGGACCTCTGCAAACCATGCTTTCCAATTTCCATCTCTGTCAAGTCTAAGCAAAATCTGGAACCTACTTTTAGTTTCACCAAATGCTAGAACAGTCTTATCTGTCTTTTATTTGCCCTTTGAAGTTGAGCCTGCTCTTTTCAGTGTGGTGAGGCTGACGAGATGGCAGCTGAAGGGATACACTTATCTCCCATGTCCAGCTGGAGGGATGTCAGGTGCCAGAGCTGAATGACCCGCCCTAACGAGTGTATCTTCCTCCTGCATTTGGTTTGTAAACACTTCTAATTGGTGTGCCTGGCCTCTGTCATGCTGTGAAGCTTAAAACTGTCAGTTCAGCTGCTTTTCAGGCACTTCATACTATGAAAGCAAAGGGTAACAAGACCCAGTTGATTCATACAGAGGTATGTTTATAAAATAATATTCAGAAAACATGAAGCTTGCAAAGTGCTTGGCTTCCTATGGACCCCTCCTCCACTACTGGTCTGTTGCTCTGAAGTGTTCCTGGTTACATGAAGTGCTCTGCTTAGAGCAGGGCTGCAGAATCAATTAATCATGTACTAATGTAAGTCAGTGCTTCCTTGTTATTTAATGCCTCTGTATGAGAACCATAAGTCTGCTGAGGGGGGCTCATTACAGCACTGGCTTGCATAACACTGAGCAAGAGTGTTTTGTGAGCAGCTCAGTGAGTTTGAGCTGCTTGGTGAGTGAGTTGGCAAAATCCAACCCTAGTAATTTGAACTGGGCAGGTAGAGACGCTGCTCTAGATCCTGCCAAAGCTCAGTTTGATTGCAGCTAATTTGTCATTCCCAGTGATGCGTGGAGATATGCGATTGGTGACTGCTGCTGATGAAACATGACAGATCAATTCCAATCTCTTACTGGTGAAGACAGTTATTCATGGGGGCATGCATCTGTCTCTTACGATCTCATTCACAGTGAGAGTGCTGTAAAGCAGTGGCGAGTCTGCTGTTGGAGTATCAAACACCAAATGCTGGTGTGTGTGTGGATCTGTCAGGCACTCTGCTAAGCTCATTTAAAAACTACATGTAAAAGTAAATACTGTGCATTAGAAAGAAAGGGCACAGGCTTGTCCCTTTTTGAAAATGTGCTATATCAAGTTTAGTCTTTTGTGACTCAAGAGATTTATTTTTCCCCTTAGATGTGCTACTTGCTTTGTTTGGTCTTTTTGACAGCCCTCCACATAAGGGCAAGGGATGGAAAGATAATTTGTAGTCATCCAGTTCTATTTCTTTGATACTCCTTTGCAGTGTTTTAACCTTAAAGTTCTCCACAAAAGACTGTATCATACTGCCCAGTATAAAATGTTATGGTCTAGTTCCAGGCACGGGCTCTGTGGTTTTTCCTTGTACTGCAAAAACTAGCTGGGAAAGGAGGGCTCTGAATATTGGAATAAGTCTTTATAGACTTCATGGCTGAGTATTGTGTGTAAATGTCCTTCAGCACTTAAGCTTGTAGGGGGTTTTGTGACCCTTCAATACAGAAAAAGTAAGGTAAAGTGGAGCAAAGAACAATAAAATGCTTGGAAGGATTTGTCCCCAGTCCACAAAAGGGGCACTCTGAGCTGCACCACCCATAACTTATCGTGTGGGTGGTTGAGCCCATGTGTACCTTGATGTACAGCTCTGCAGGTACAGACCTCAGGGTTCTGTAACACTCTGATAATAATTCATAAATCCTCATGCTGAAGCCCTTAAGATGTTGCAAACAGGGTGCTAATGCCTGTGAATTTTAGGGGGGTTGATAAATATTGTGCTTTAAACCTAACGTACAACAGAATAAATGTTAATGTACAAAGTGTCTTAGGTTAAAAATTCCTGTTGATGTCTTAGTCTTCTTCTTTGTGAAGAATAATGTTCTAGAATTTTCATCTTTGAAAACTTTTCTCTGTGAAACTGGAAAATAATAAATTAATATATCGATAAAACTCAGTGAGGAGCAGGGGGAAGAATATTTTGCTTTATCATGATTATGTATAAAGGTTTGTGTCCTGAAGTTTGCAAGGATGGCCCTATGCCCTCATCTAGGAGGAGGGCAGGGTTCTGCTCACCTTGCTGAATGAGAGGAGTCCCTGGCCTGCTCTGGGCAATGTGTTAATACCATAGGAGAAAACAAGTCAAGTAGTCAAACCAAGCAGCTGACCCAGCCTAAGGCTGTTAGTCTGTCAGAGAGGCTGGCTGAGCAGGGTGAGCCTCAGCTCTGCCCCTGGAGCAGCGGTGTGGGAGCTCAGCTTCTTGGAAGACCCACTCAAATGAGGGGCTGGCTCTTCCTGCAGGGGAGCTGTGCAGGCACGGCTTGGATGGGGTAGGGGACAACTGGTGTAAATGACAGATGATGTCATCTGACATGCTGCATCTCTCTGGTGCAGGAGATCTGACTCTACAGGCGCTTTTGTTGCTCCACTGGCCTGTCAGCCCCGTTTGGGGCTCTTGCAGGTTCTGTGGTGGCCGTGTTACATTGACAGCTTTGCCCCAAGTATCCTGTATGTACAGATAGGAAGCTCGTGGCTGGCACCAGGGCTTGAATTCATCCTAGAGGCAGCAGCCTCCAAAACATTGAACTCCACACCCTCTAGCGCTTTCTAGCCAAAAGTGTTTTTCTTTTGGATTTGCTCAAGGTGTTACCAAATCCTTTGCTCACTGCAGCGCGTAAGCGTGAGCCTGGCTTTGACTGGGAGTGCTCAGGTGCTTAAAGTACTTCTATAATAATTTGCCATTTAAAGACTTCAGCCTGATTATTTAGTTCTCTGCCTCATTTTCCTTCTTGCTGCTAAACACCAGTTGCAGGAGGTAGAGGGGAAGTCTTTATTCCCTGCAGCTTTTTGGAGAAAGTGGCAGTTCTGCAGTTCTCTCTGTTCTACATTTCTTTGCACCAGAAATGACCCCGCTGCTCTTTGTCACCAGTGTTTCCTTTTATCCCTCTCCTGGCAGCTGCTCTTGCTCCATTTTGATGTTGGAACAGCAAATGAACTCCCTCTGAAGCAAATGTCATGCCAGTAAAGATGTCAAAGCAGCAAGCAAATCATCTCTATCTCTGAAGACTGAATTGGAGACCTTTGTGAATGAGATGTTCTTAAAATAGCTCCACAGCATGTTGCCTTCCCTCGAAGGTGAAGAATTGAAAACACCACCACAAGCCACTGATTTTTGATTTTTTATTTTTTTCTTTTTTGTAAGCAGGATCTCTTAAGTAATGGGTCTTGGAGTTGGGAGAAGAGCAGGTAGTTCACTTCTAATTAAAATAGGTACAGTAATATCCAACCACTTTGTTTCTGCTGTATTCAGTGATGGGGGGAGGAAAGAGGCTAAGACACTAAGTACTTCAGGTGTATTGAATTTTCTGGATTGTAGATTTAGTCAGAAGTTACTGTTGCTGTGGCAGTATTTTGGGAACACTATTTCAGGGACCTGACTTCCTGCTCTGCTTTTCCCACAGCCAGCTTTTTGTTCTGCCATTGATTCTGGTGACAATAAATTAAACAAAGGGATCGAGTAGATCTCCATTGATTGTTGCCTCTTGCGAAGGGTTTTATTTGCCACATCACAGCTAATGGCCACATTTGTGTCCTGCACTCAGGCACACTGAAACAAAGTGCTTGCAACAATCTGCTATGTCAGATGAGCTGTATTTTGACCCAGTGTTCTGTAGGTGTGATTCACTGCAATCCTGGGTAGGAGATTAAACTTTTATGTTGTTAAGTTTTTGCAGGTGATGATGTATCTGTAAATATCATTTTTTGTTTGCTCTAGCTTTATAATGACAGCACAAAGTCTAACCTGGTTCTGATTCCTCTCCCCCCTCCCCTTTATGTCCAGTTTGGATAGCTTCTGAGTGCTTTTTCCTGCAATGACTAATTTTGTCTAGCATAATAGCTCTTAAATCCCTCACCATGTCAGAGTTCCTTGAGTGTTGTAATAGACCATACCCAGTCAGTATCAAAAAAAATGAGTTATGGAAACACTTAAAGTAACTTTTAAACTGTGCTGTTTGCAGCTGCACACCTACCTGTTGCATTGGGGCCATTTTGGGAGTGCAGCCTAAAGCAGTAGGAAATAAAGAACTTGCAGCCTGGCTTGGGGCAATGTTTCACTCCAGCATCCTCTTTGGACTGTGATCCTGGTGAACCAGGATAGAGAATGTATTGCTAATTAAACTGAAGCTTACATAGAAGATTTGTTAGAATTACTGCAACTCAAAGCCTGTGCTTTATTAGGTCATGATGTGAAAAACAAATTTCTGGTTGATTCCAGACTGTTATCCATACATCTGGCAGTAGACTTTGGTGATGCTCATTGGAAATGGACTGTATGAAGGCAAGTCCTTGCTAAGTTTGTGTAAGCCAGCGTGGCTGCTTCTAGGCTGGTCTCCTTGCTGGCTTCTGTTTTGTCTTTCTTAGAAGCAATAAGGGAAACTAATTCCTCCAGACAAAAAACACAGCATGATTTTAATGTGTGTGTGACGCTACATTTGTCTTTTGCAAGAATTGCATCACCATTTGCTGCTTGTTTAACCAATCAAGTGTTTAGTGGCTTTGTTCTATGGGATCCACTGGTTTTGGAGTGAAAACTAGCTAAAACTAATACCAAGCCAGAAGTTGAGTAGAATTGCTCTAAATGACCCTTGCAGAGATCTGGGAAACCATGGCCTCTATGGATGACAGAGGTTCTCAGCTAGTGTAATGTAAAATACTTTGAGTAGGCAAAACCCTTAAGGGAAGTGATTAACATGTGACAGGAAAACCAAGGTGGTTCTGGCCCTGTGCAGCTGGTCATGGTTTGGATAGGTTCTCTGCTGTTGCTGCCAGGTGCCTTTGGTTCACTTTTCTGCAGCCAGTCTCTTAGGCTGGTGGCTTGCACAGTGTGCCCTTGTGCACAGCTCCTCGTTTATGATGTTCTTAGTGTCAGGCACAGAGGTGAAGATGAGGAGGCTTATCAGTCTGGACAAATCTCTGACAGTAGTTGCACAACTGGCACCTCAGTTTTATGCTGAGTAAGCACATTTGCTTAATTCAGCATTGAGTTTGTTGTGCAACTCAGTTGCTGTCTTAATTCAAACCTACTAGCTAAGAAAGGTGAAGGGTTAGGGCATAGTCTTGGTTTACATGTAACTGGGGAGCTACTGGTTCAGGTGACTGGAAGGTCTGTTTTGATCATCATGTTGTCTGTGGAGAATTTTATTGGTGTAAGAGCTCTCGCTGGTGTTTTTCCACCTGAATGACCAGCTAGCTTTGGGTGTTGGATTTCCTGACAGCCTCAGGAGAGCCCCTGTCAAGGTTCAGCTGCAGCAGCAGGACGTTGGGGCAGGTACAGCCTGAGCTGGCTTGGCCATGACATCTGTGCCTCTTCTTGCAGCCTAGTGCAGTCCTCTTGTTCTGGAGTCCAAGAAACCTGTTTTGCACAAATGGTGCAGATGAAGCAATACTCCATGTATTATGAGGTACCTTTTGAGAATTTGTTAGTTATGCTGTGGTTTCATGTAACCCTTTACTTGAAATCAGATGTTTTTTAAGAAAAAATCTTATGTGCATTTGGCAACAAAAAATGCTCATCTCATGTAACACATATTAACTGATATTTGGTTTATCAAAAAAAATATTGTAATGAATGGAGTATCTGTCTTGCTTATGTAATTGAGTGCTCTGTGTAGGAGTGGGCAGTAAAATTAATTGGGAAAAGTCTGATACAACATTTTTCCAGAAACATGAAGAGAATTTTCTACAGGTCTGTGAATATCTGAGCAGTTTTGTTTTTCTTGGACTCGGTAGAAGAGGATTGATGAGTACTAGCTGCAAAAATTAAATCCTAACTTAAGAGCAGACTTTTATAGCAGCTTCATAATTATATTCATATTGTAAATTTAGGAGACATAAAAATTTGAAATCTTTGAGTTTTTACCTTTTAAAGGTGGAAATAATCAGTGATGTTGAGTTACTGATAGGAAGTTTTCTAAGTTGTCTCAGTTGTTTTAATGCCTTTAATATTTTTCTAATCCTGTTTTTTGACATGGTAATATTCCTTTAAGGGCTTTCTTTACCAGATCAATTCCTTTCCTACTAGGAGAACTAAAGCTTTTCAGCTGTCCATCCAATTTATCCTTCTGGACTAAATTTCTCATATCAAGATAACCATCAGCAATACTCCCCTCGGGAGATTTGTGTCAATTAGTTACACATCACTAATTCCTGTGGTATTGGTGGGCCAGTCAGTTTGGAGAAAGCTGTTTTGTAAACAGTTATGGGTGTTGGGGGTTTTTCTTTACTGTTTGGGGAGGATTTTTGTTTGTTTTGAAATACATCTTCTATGTGGCAGGTATTGAAAACCTGCAGATTTACACGTGTGTGGAGAAATAGAGGCTAGCTTCAGACAGCTCCTTTTGGGATGTTAATTGCCTACGGATTTCACGTAGTACTAATGAGGGGCCTTGTTATGCACAGCTAAGCAAATTTGTTCCAGAAACACTTATGATGGAGAATGTCATCCAAGAGATGCAAGGCTCTCAACAGTCGTTTGTAGCTGCTGGATAAATCTTTTGTGCCTGGGGGTGGTGTGCCTGCTGCTGCGGTGGCACTCTTCAGTGGATCCGTCTGAATTCCAGGCATCCTAAAGGCTCCTGGTGACTTTTCTTTTGCCCTGTGATCGTAATGATATTCAGTGTAATGCACTGCAAAGGGAAGTGGGATGTAGATACTCTGTAAATGAGACTCTAGGATGACATAGTAGCAGTCTAGCCTTAAAAAGAAGGGATGCCATCTGAAGAGAAGCTCTGTCAGGTGACAGTGGCAGTTTGGAAGCCACTGTGACAGCCTGTGCACGGGTGTTTGTGGTGAAGAGGAGAAGGCTCTCTTGTTCCCATGTGCACTAAGCCTCATTTTCACAGTGTTATGCTGTGCTGCTCAGCAGATCCTGCAGGATCTACACTGCCTGAAAATCTGCTCATCTAGCTCCTGTGAGCTCTTCTGAATTGCTTCTGATAAGTGGCTGGACATTACTCAGGTTCCTTGGGTTGTTTGGTGGAGGACTCAGAATTTGGCAGAGAACTGTTTGCTTAGCCTCCCCATGCCAGGCTCCTGCTGCCCTCACCTGTGAGCCCTCAGGTTATCTCACCACACTGTGTGTGGATTTACCTCTGTGGCGTTTGGGGTTTTTTTTTGTGCTGTATGTGAAGAGATAGACCTGGTGAGAGCTAAGTGTATATCACTGGTGTTTTGCACTCCAGCCACAGCACAGGCAGCACTTACATCCCTGGTGTCTCTCCACCTCCACAACATCGCTGCCTGAGGTCATGGAAGTGGAAAGAACTTGTGGTGCTCTATGGATAATGTGAGTGGCAAATGCAGTCTAGCAGGAAAGCAGGTTACTCCCCAGCTAGAATGTGGACCAGGCTTCACTTAATCCCTCCCTTAGCCAGAGAAAGGTGGCTTTAATCTGTTTATTATGCATTTGCTTGTTTTTCCAGCAGTGATGTATCTGCAAATGCCATAGCACTGTTAGTCTCTTACTACCCCTTTGTTGTCTCAGGACACAAAGCTGTTTCCAGTCACTCCAGTCTAATCCCAGGTAGTGCCATGGGGTCTCGTGGATTGCTCTGGGTTTATACAGAGCTACATGACAGTTATGTGTCACTTTTAAGAACCTGCTACCAGCCATCTTAGTGTTGTTTTTGTATGGCTGAATTTTTCATTGATGTTTAAGACAAAACTGATTTGATATGATTATTAGAGAAGGTAAATTAAAAGGACAAAGGCATTGAAATGGAAACACTGAAATAACTGGGCAGTTGGACATTGATCCTGTCTTCACCCCCTCATTCACTTTATGAGCAGTTTGGTATTGGAAGTAACACCTGCAGGATGAAGCTCCAACATCTGTTATTGCTGAAACAATTATTTGTTTTTTTTCCTTTTTTCACATTGTTCCAACATCTGCATGTGTAGGTCTGTCCTGTATATTAGGCGTATCTAACATTTCCCCTGTCCAGGAGAAAGGCATCAAATGGTGGGGGTTCTGCCTTTAGTTAGCAGGGGAGTATTTGAGGGGGAGGTTTTTGAGTTCCTGCTCAGTTTTATGAGCTACCAGGAGAGTGGCTGTGAATGAGAACAATGGGAGCCAGGGCTCTGGGCAGCCCACGCACAGCCACGTTGCTCTCCAGTGTGTTGGTAGGAAACAAGGTGCCAGGCTGTGGCCTCTCTGCCCTCTGCAAGGTTACAGTCACCTCGTGATTAAAACTAGGCAAATAACTTTCCCTTATTTTCTGTTCTCAAAATGTTTCTGGGCAAATCATCTTTAAGTATTCCACACAAAAAATGCTCAGTATTTTGGTTTTACTTTGTAGTTTGATCCAATAAATTGATTATAAGTGTATCTTGCTGAATATTTGCTATTTCATTCGTTCTGTGATTATGTGGGTAATCAATACGTTTTCATTGTTTTATGTTTTGGATGAATGCTAAAATACATATGGTTGCATGTGCTAATTTTAAGATTTATGAGTGTTACTTTCTGCTTGTCAGTATGTGAGCTATAAAAATACAACTGTGTAAAGGTTCATAGCAAGAAAATAGAAAAAGCTGAACAATAGATTTGAAATAATATTTGGAAATCTTCTCTGATCTCCAATAATCATGATGTTAATTGTGTCCTCCAGTCTTCAAACTATGCTCTAATTGGGAAATCAGATGCTTAAATCAATTCCTAGCCAGGAAGATGCTTGAGCTTGATTTTAAGCATGTGCATAAGTTGCATTAGTTAAATGACTCGACTATTTGCTTAAATCCTATCCAGTGTTAGACTATATATATTAGAATTGCAATGTAAATAGTGCAGTAAATGAGATAAACATAGGTGTCAGTTTTGCTATGAACTTAACACTGATTTTGACTTTTACAGTCATTTTTGTGGTATATGGTTGAAATCAGAAAAGAATGGAAATTCCAACTAATTTTTTAATGTGCTGAAATGTATTAAGTTACACAAAAGAATCCATATTATAGTAATCCTGTATATATACAGGAAAAGAGTACCCAGTGTGCATGGCAGATGGTTTCAAAGGAAATCCTTGAGAGCTAGGATTAAAAAGCAATTTTCAGCAAGTTTAAAATGGGTCTCCATATTTGGGTCACAGATATTAACTCTTTCATTGCACACAAATGAGGGAGAAGTCTTGTTGGATGGCTGTGGAAGTGTTTCTCAGTAAAAGCTGACCAGTGCACACTGGAGGGAAGAAATGAGAATGTCAGTTGGTTTTGCTCCTGGTCCTGTTCTCCCACGAGTGGGAAGCAGGGCTGTGACATCCAGGCAACGTGGCCTTGCTAGTGAATGGGCTTTGTCCCTTGGCTAACAAACATTGGCAACTTGGTCAAAAATAATTCTGTATGGCTTAAATTTTTGTCTGCCCACTGGAACGAATTTGCTTGAAAGCAAACACAAAAATTGAAGAATAAAAAAATAATTCGTTTGATTTTGTTATTCTGGACCTGCAAAGTCAGAATTTCCAAGGAAATCCAAGGTATAAAGATGAGAGTATCTAAATCTCAGTTCAAATTAGACCTTAAGCCATGTTTATCACTAAATGAAATACAGCAACTGATAGTATTTTATTGTGTTCTCAAAGCTCAGCTGGGTGTATTTTGAGTAGATTTGGAAAGCTTTATGAGCAAAGGTGCCTGATGCTCTTTGTTCAGTGAATTATGGAAGTAATTGCTGGTTTAAATTTCAGCCTATGGAGAAGTTAATTGCATTGCTCTTTGGCTGTTATACTGGCTACGTGTTAACAGCAAAGGACAATGTACTTCTCAAAGGGCACTGTAAATGTCCTAGCAGGATAACTAACTGCAGGTATATCTACAAAATGTTAATTAACAATGTTAAATAATAGGTGTTTTCTGCAGGACTGGTCCAAGGTAGATATCAGAGGTCCTATCTGCTATTTGGAAGAGGAAATGCAGATGATAGATGAAAATGATGTTAAGGCAGCTTTGTGTTCAGTTCTTGTGCCAAAGCTTCAGTGGATACAGGATTGGCATTTAGCTGAAGTTGAATCTCTTCTTCTAGGTCCTTGTTTTACATCTCTATGTGCAGCTTACCTGGGTGGGTCTTGGTATGACAAGACCTAGTTTCATCTGATCTGGCCAGGTGGTTTTTATCCTAGCGTAACCTGTGTTTCAGATGGTTATTCCAGCAAAGGGGAATTGTTTAGTCTTTTTATTGTAACAACTGGCTGTTAAAATTCTTGAGGCATCAGGACATGGAATAAGCTTAGGGAAGTGTTTGAAGTGGAACATGGAAGTGAGTGAGTGGATATTTGCAGAGCATTCCTCTGTGGCATGGGAACAGTGTGAAGAAGAGCTTGGAGATGGTGGTTAGATTAAAATTTTTAAAAGTAAATGGTGGATACTGATATTATGGTCTAATGAGAGGCAAAATTCCACCTTTGTTTTAAAGATGAGTAAGGAGAGAATATGCTATCAGAAACTTGGGAATGCAAGTAACTTCTATTTCTGTAGTGGAAGGGAGACACAGTAAGTATGTAAAGAGAAGGTTAACAGATGAAACAGTGGATTAGGAAAACATTTTATAGCATAGAAGACCAATATGCAACACTGAAACCAAAGAAAAGGGCAGTGGGTGCTCAGGAATTGTTTGCCTTAGACTTTTCAAAGACTTACATCTTTCAAATGAGGGCACAGTAGATCAGATTCTTCTGTCATTGTTGTTTTCCAGGACTTTTGTTTCAAGTGGTGTTTGAAAGTTCCTCTGAAGCACCAGATGATCTAAGACTTGATCCAGGTGTCTTTGGATAGTAAGAGCAATCCGTTCTCTTGACTTGAAATTATGAAGTTCTAAATGAAGAAATTAGTGGTTTCTTTGGAGAATAAGGCAGTTTTCTTTACTTGCTGTACAAACAAATGTTTGATAAAGCAAGAGTTTCTTGTATGGAGCCAATGATGTTATGTGTGAAAGCAGTTGGGATTTTTTCAGACAGGTGGCAAACAGAAGCCTGAATTCTCCTGGTTTAGGAGCAAAGTGAGAGTCATCCAGAAACAACATGAAGGTGCAATTCTGAAGCCGTGTGTGACACATGGTTAAAATGTGTTGGAGAGCCCTCTAAAAGGGAAGATTCTCAGATGTTGTGTATCTTCTAGAGCTGTAAAAATGTTCTACTTTGGGTGTGCTGTTTGTTTTCAGTTAAAAAGAACCTCTCAGGGAAGTAATTCCTATTTTTCTGCAGCCTTCTGGGAGAGAAGTTTTGCAAGTGAAGGTTGGTACTGCAAGCAGGGTGTTGTTCAAGAAGTCCCTCCCTTTGCTGCCTCCTGCAGAAGTGTGCTTGAGCAGGCTGAGACTGCAGCGCTCCGGCCGTGGGAGCGGCAGGTCAAAGAGTCACCCAGGCCTAAGAGTTGTTAGTTTATGGAGGAGCTACCAGCCTGTCCTAATGTTCATAAATGCTTTTTCCAAAGCAACATTCTGCTCTCTGATAAATATGTGAATCTCTGAAATCAGTATGTCGTTATACAGAGTTCTGAACACTAGAAGCTGAGGCTGCTCCAGGGGTTAAATGCTTTCTCACCTTTGGGAACTTTAATGGGGAAGTACTGAAGGTTCAGTTCCACTGAGTGCTTTGGAATCTCTCTACTTGCACCTTTTTGCAGTGCAGATTTCTTAAAAAGCATTTTCTGAGTAGATTGCTGACAACAACCACCTATTCATACCAAGGCCATGAATTCATGTTTAATGTAAGCAGTTAGACAGAAGTGAAAGCTTACACACTGATGAATTGTGCTATAGGTGGGCTTCTCTGCACGTCCTTATTGATGGTGCTTCAGCAAGTTGAGGAGAAACAGATAATGAAAATTGACTCTTCTCTGCAGGTCTTTCTTGCTTCCTGTTGGAATCTGACAGACCTGATCTGTGAAGATAATTAAAGTTCCCTTGCTCTGGATGCTGTAAGTGATTTTTTTTCCTTGTTTTATGAAATTGTTAGGAGCCTCTGTGCCTCACGTAGGGAGAAAAGGTGCAAATGTCAGATTACAAATGGTAGAATTGAACTCGGTGCAGATTCATTGTGACCATATGTGTTTGTAGGAGATATTTCTGAACAGATTATATTAGCATTATAGATTATATTGTCTTATATTAGCAGCACCCCTGTCTCCACCCCAGCCATAAATGCAGTAGCAGAACTCTAATTGCAAATTGCCAGTAAAGATACCAAATGAAACATTATTTTTGTACTTCTGTGCTGTATGTATTTATTTGAGAATAAACACCTGAGCTATCACTGTATTCTATTAACCAGAATATTGTGTTGAGCATTTAGAGTGGTGGTAAAACTTGTGAATGGAGGATTTTCCTGTGGGTGATGACACAGTGGTGATTCTGGCTGTTATTTAGCAGAACAGTTGGATGAATTTCAGGTGCCATGATAACAGAGCAGGAGACTTAAAATGCATCTTTACTGTTCAATGGACCTCTCACAGAAGCAGACTTGCCTACTTTGAACCCTGGAAATGGCTTGTGGAGCATCTGGGATAGCCCCCCCTGTAGTATGTGGAATCTAGCAGTTGTATCTGGGAGGCTGCTGCAGGGAGGCAGAGCACGGGTAGGAGGCTGGAAACAGAATGCCATGGGTTTGACCTTGTTTCAGCATCCCTTCAGTGTCCTTAGGACAAGCTCTTTGCTGATGCTATAATTAATAGTTATGCATGTTGCTAATGACACACATTATTTCTACAAGAGAGTCTTTAGAATAGTTGATACACTTGCCCAAAGAAAACATGCAAAGAGCTCTCCATACCCCCATTTTTTTCCTCACATCTGTGGGAACAATTTTCTGGCTTGTAGAACAAAGAAGTTAGAACAGGTTACACACCCAACATCTGCACCTGGCTCACTCACCACGGCTGGCAGCGGCACCGAGCTCGCTGCTGCCAAGTGCCTGGCTGGGCTGCAGCTCTCATCATGGCCTCTCCTTTTTCCTTCACCAAAGCTATCTTCTTGATTTGTCAAAGTCAAAATTTTCTTAGAAAGGAAAATACCTTTTTACTTTCAAATATCAGAAGTTAATTAGTAGTTAATCGAACTTTTTCTAACCAACCCTGTTAAGATTATCCCTTCAGTTCCAATGGCAGACACATCACATATGGGTTGACATTTTGATGGCTTTGAATGGTAATCTGACCCATAAAAGCTGAAGCATAATATGCAAACTGATTTTTTTCTGGCCTGCCCTATTCTTGATGCCATCTGTGTTAGCATGGAAGCGAGCCTGCTCAAAATGTGGTCTGCCAGTTTTAAGCAGAGTGGTAATGCCAATCACAGATGAATTTAAAGAATAGCCTCATGTGAACAAGAAGAGGAGGAAGATTCTCCTAAGAGCAGGAAGCTTTACTTGAAAGCGTGTTAAGTCTGTTAATCCTGTGGCCTATGGAATATCCACCAGACCTTTCCATGAATCCTTCACATGGATTAAATAAACAAGACTTGCTTTCTAAAAATGAAGAAAGCCCCCTCAATTTCCAAACATTGCTCTCCCTCCCACCGCTGCTTTCTTCTGCTGCCATCTGTAATGCATACAGTGCAGGAAGCACTGATCCTGTCAGGTGTCTGCAGGGTACTCGCTGCAGAAAACTGATCACAAGAAATTATTTCAGAAGTTTTGTAGATAAGCAGGACTTTTAATCTGCCATATGAATCTTGTTGAAGCCATAGCATTCAGAGCCCTGGGCTGCCATTTCTGAATTCCTGTCTCTGAAAATTAACAAAAAAATCTGTGTTGTAGATGAAGATGAGTACCTGCCTGCTGATGACACTTATCAGCTCAAAAATTAAGGTACTCAGGCAACTAATTCTCACAATAGTCAATATGACCTCAGTTCTCTTCTATTCCATTTGAGAAAGCCTGTGCTCTGAAGTTAGAGATTCAATGACCTTGTGTTGTGTGTCTATAATCCAATGAAACACATTAAATGATTTTCACTGGTTAGAAATACAGGCTATAAAAAATATAGATTTCTGATCCCTTTAAATCAATTACTTTGTTTGAACAACCATTTGCTTTTGCAGCAAGGAAGCCTGTAAAAGGCAGCACTCATCGATGAATTTCATTTGTGACACACTTGAACATCCCTCTCAAGTCCTCTTTTAAAGCCTTTTATTTCCAAGCTAAATAAACACCAATTTCAGCAATGTCTCATCTACTCCCTTTAATTACTGCTCTTGAGAGAAAGTTTCTGCCGATGCAAATGTGCTATTTTGTCATGTCACATCAAACTGCATCAGCCTTATATTTAGGAACAAAAAGAGGGGGAGGCTGAGACAGGATGTGGCTACAAATGGAACCAGAGGGTTTTCTTAAATATAGGCTGAAAATAGACAATTGAGGCAGTGATTTTTTTTTCAGGCAAAAATCCATGAAAGGGAAAATCAAGTCTGTGACGACAAATGAGGAGAAGGGCTGGGGGTGTGAGAAGGGGGAGTTGTGGAAGGAGGCGTGGGTTGGTGTCAGGGAGAAGCTGATGCACTTCCCATCTATGCAAACACCCTTTGCCTTGTCAGAGTGTCATGAGAATGTCACACCACGTACATCTCCTCGTTCCCCCTGTGCTGGCTAAGCAGGTTACTAGCCATGCTGCCCTCCAGCTTGTCTCCGGGCATCCTGCCTGCCCTTTCTTTGGGATTATCTCCCCTTCGGGTCTCAAAGCTCAACTTGGGGATTGCTTTGCAATTTATTTTGACTGAAAAAAAAAAAAATTAATGACTGGTCTTGGATGTCTCAACTTAACCCAGTCACTTGCAGGAAGAGTCCTGAGTACCATACGGCTTCATTCTCATCGATTGCCCTGTTCCTGTGTGTTGCTTGATGTGGGGATTATTCTAAAGATTTTTTTTTTTCTTCTTAGAACGTTATAAAATTCCCAAGCTTAAAATCAGTGTGGTGCAAAATAGTTCAGCTTTATTTAATTATTTGTGCCTGCTTACATTGTGGTTGAATATTTAATGTTGGAAGTATTTCTTCTGGCTCCTGAGCAAACTTGCAGAATTTGAAGTGTTTTCTGCCTAAGCTCCATAAGCAGAACTCAAGTGGTTTGTTCTGTAACTCTTGCATGCATTCTGTAGGGTTGTGCCTTACTAAATGAGATTTGTCTCTTTTTTTTTCTAGTGGGGTAACCAAACAAATAACAGTACAATCAGAGGAAGAGTGTACCTAATTAAGCAGGAAGAAGGTGAAGGAGAAACTGGGAGGAGGCGCATAAAATTTGAGAATCACATCTAGCAAAATTTACTTAAACCACAGTGGAAATATATTAAAAGGAAAAAAAAGTTTTTCAGCTGCTTTGTATAGTGTATTAAATTCCAGTAATGATACAGTCCAAATATCTGTAAAAGTGAACTAACCCTTAGAAAGCTATTACACTGCAGGGATGTTGTACGTCTGTAACAGTTGCCTTTAACAGCTCAGTTACTCCTGTGTAACTTTGGAGAAACTCTGTGACAATCAAAACCCAAGCCCAGTCACTCAGGTTGCCAGCAAACGTGAATCTTTGTGATTCAATAGAAATAAATAGAAATGTACCAATTTAAACCAGCCAAGATTTGGACTAGTGACTTTAATGTTGCCTTCACCAGCATTTACCTGGAGATACCGTGGTAGAAAAAGTCCTCCAGATCGAGTTCCAATGCAGGCACAGTACCAGTGTCCCAGAGTCTTGTGTTGGACATAACCTGAAATACTCTATGTTGCCATAAATTTTTCTTCTAACTACTTCTGACAATAACTCTCATCTAACTAAACTAAAACTAAATAGATTGTGGTAAATAGGCATAGAGAAAACTTGGGGCAGCTGTCCAAATAAATATAGGAGATTTCAAACAATCCATCACACTACATTTACTTTGAAATGTAATGTTTCTTCACAATAATGTGTGTTCAAATTTTTCTTTAGGAAAGTCAGTTTGATTCTTCAGAAGGTTTTAGCAGCTTCCACATAGAAAACACTTTGCCCTCTCAGAAGGGGGCAGAAAATGATTCATTGAGATCAAGTGTATAAATTATGCATGTAATACAGCTTGCTTTGAAATGAGTCTGAGCAGAGCTTGGTGGTGGCTCCACTGAGCTCCGGAAGGTCGGCTCTGTGTGAGCACCCTCCAGGCTCTCGGGGCAGATGTGATCTGTAGGTGTGCTGGCTGCACCTGCTTAGCAAATGGGGAAAATACTATTTGTTTCTTACAGCTAAGCACTTGGATTCTCTTCTCAAAAGTAACTGGTGGTGCTGGAGGTAATATTATATTCATGTCACTGAGGATGATAAAAACAGAAGCTTGTATATTTACAATTGTCATAATGCTGTAAGTCAAGTGCTATTGCAGACTGAAGCTAGACAGGCAAGAGCACCCAATGCTTCATGGTTAGGTGTTTACCAGTGCTTCAGAGTCTTGTAGAGGTTCTGGTGATACTTAAAGCATTAATTTGCATAGAATTTCTTATTTTTCCTCTTAACTGACTTCCCAAGACACTTCAAACAATCACATCTGCTTTTTATCCTCTGACTTTTTTAGTACGTGATGGTTAAAAAATGCCTCAGTAAGATATGTATTTTCATAGCAAACAGTGCATTTCTGTTACACTGTTTCAAAGCAAATCACAGAAATATTAAATGGGGAAGAAGAAAGATGTTTGGTTTATGGCTGGGGTTGCTTTGCTTTGAACAGGATAAGTCTGAAAATACTAGATAAAAACTGCACATGAGGTGAAAAGTCTCCATAAGCGTTTTCCAGATTGTTCATCCAAAAAAACCCCGACACTACAACAAGAAAATGTTAATTAATATCTTCAGTTAAAAGCATTGTGGATCTCTTAAATATATTATTAAATCTGGTGGTGTTTAGATAATAGGGTGGGGAAAGCCACTTGTGCTGAGTGCTGTGTCAAATTCGTCAGGGCACATTTTAATTCTAGTTCACTTGCCGGATTTCACAGCTACTTGTCTGGGTTTTGGGGTAATTTGGAGGGTTGAGTGAAGCCAGATGACTGTAATGAACTCAATTTTTGTGTCTTTGACTCATTCTGGAAAATAAAAAGATGCTATTTATGGGGTATTTTGTATTGTTAAGACTTCTGTTCCTCCTGTCTCTCAAACTTTCTTTGGGCGACTGTCTTTGTGCCATCACCAATAATTACATCCAATTAATTCAGCATAATTGAGTTAATTATTAGCACTGGAGGTTTACAGCATGACTTCAATTGAACTAAAGCTTTTATCCCTTTTTTTCCTGAGGTTTTACTATATGTAAACAAACCTGAATCATGGGTGAAGCCTAAAGCAGCTCCATTTCCATTGAGTGCTCTTGCAGTCAGAACGACCCCGCCGCCGTTCCCTCAGACAGGAGAGATCCATGTGCTGTCTGCTGCAGGGGGACAGGAGTACTGTACCAACTGCAGCATTCTGGATCAACGGGTGAGTACTTGAGAGAAAAGGAAATGTTTAAGATAGACCAGAGCTGTTCAGTCAAAAAACGGAAAGATAGAATAACCATTAATAGAATATATATAGCAGATATTGAACCTGGTTTAGCTGACATACATCAAAAAGAATTAAGATGTAGGTCCCAAAGATTCAGAGGATAGCTTTTTGAATTAGGGATGCTGTTGTGAATCCTGGTGTGAGAGACAGTCAATAGCACAATTCCTCGTTGAAGGTGGTAGTTTGAGACCCTGAAGATATGGTTTCTATTTCCAGCTCTGCTGTTGACCCATTGTGTGACTTTCCACAAGCCACTTTATTGGCTGGAACACAGTTTTTCTCAACTGTTTTCCCTCTTAGAGACCTGGGCTTGTCTCTCTCTGCTTGGGCATCTAGGCAGAGAGCAGTGGGGTATTTGAGTCTCTGGCATCTCCATGTATTGCAATGGATCTCTGCACTGGGATGCAGAGAGCTCTGCCTGTGCCAAGGGTAAAAGCAAGTGCTTACCTTTAATGTCAGGGGCTAAAACTGAGATCCAGCTCCTGCTTCCTGCAAAATGCAGCATGTTTGTTTTCATCTGTTCTAGCAAGAGCTCTGAGCATGACACTTGGATCAAGAGTTTTGACTTGAAGTTAACTCTATAGATTATAAAATGTAAGCTTCCTCTCCTCTCCCCTAACTCAATGTCAGCCAGAGCTATAAATCAGTTTAGTTACTCAATATAGTTGTTGTTGGGTGTCATCAGTTAAAGGGAAGCTGTGTACCTCTGAAAACAAATGTCCTGCAGAGTTCTGTAGAGGGGTTTTATTTATCATTCCAGCTCGATGACAAAAATACGTGAAAGGCTTTGGGGGAAGTGAAAATTTGAAGGAATCATATCCCAATTTTAAGATTTTTTTTTTTTTTTTTTTTTACCTGGCCAACAGGATATCCAGGATCTATTTTTGGTTCTGCTATTGATGCGTTATGTGGAAGAGTAAGAAAATTTAATGTATTTGTGTCATTTTGGGAAAAGTAGGGCTAAGGGTATTTGTTTTGCACTTACACTTGATTTGAGTTCTGTATATGGTAAGGCTTATTTAACAATGGATGAATGTCCTGGGGCAGGCTGTGGAAGACAGATAAAACTGTCCTGCTTGAAAACGTCTTACAAAATTCTGGGACAAAGTGAAAGTGAGTCTGCTGCTGATATTCTGATCCTAGATTCAGAAGGTATCAGGCTGGAAAGAAATAAGATTATCTTTTGGTTTGAAAAGGTGCAACACACTAATGATACAACAGATAACACTAATACAGTGTTACTAATGGTGAGATGGTTTAAGCAATACACGATGGTGGCTTTAAATTGTAGATACCTCTTCAGTTCTCAGATTTGTGAGAGTTATTTTTTTAAATACTTGGGGTTTTATCTTCCTTTTTTTTTCCCTTATGAAACAGATGCTCTTTGAGCTAGGCTAGGTCATGGATAGTTTTTTGGGAAAACTTGAGATATGGCTTTAAGACCTCAGAAATGTCCCTAAGACATGGCGGGCATCTGCCCACATGATTAGCTGTTGGTATGGTAACAATCCCTGATTAGTGAACAGTACAAGTCAAAATCCCCCTTAAGAGGTTCAAGACTCCTAGACTTAAATGTTCTGTAATACTGCTGCTTATGAACACTTCTGATATGAGCAGGCATGTGTTTTGCTCAAGATGTGGTGGGCCAAATTCACCCATGGTGTAATTCCACCACAGGCAGGAGTTATGCTGGGAAAGGTTTTGGCTCAGATCATTACTTGGATTGAGAGATGCTAAATGTCAGCAGATGTGGATTTGAAATAATGAGAGGGCAAGCTGTTCCTGATGCTGCTGTGAGGATAATGTAGGCTGGGGAGGACAGCCCCAAGGTGAGCCGTGGGTGCCAGGGCACCGTGTGAGCCCCTGGGCACTGGTGGAGGGATTCCATGGGCACTGCTGGGACTGGGAAGGATGCACTGGGGCAGATGGGTAAAATGAGAGGTCACACTGGAGAGCCCTGTCAGACTGTGGGCTGGGTGTGAGGTTTGTGCTAAAGGAGTGGTGAGGTGTACAATAGGCATTCTTGTTCTCTTTTGGCTTTTTAAAAAAAGTTTTTAATTAAACTTTAGTCAGTAGTGTGGGTCACAGTGACTTGTTTTGCTTTTCTTTTAATCCTGACTCTCTGCCTTCCCATGACTTTGTCCTTCTTTGAACTTTTGTACTTTTACTCTCTGCAGTAGAGCCCTTTCTGCACTGATAGTGCTTGTTTGAATTATATGCTTTCACCCTCTTGCCTTTTTTTTTAAAAAAAAAAAAGATAAAAGTTGGTTTGCATGAGCGAAATGAGCCTATCTTAAAGGATAAAGGTAAAGTGAACTTTAACCAGTTTCAGTCTTCCCTGAATCAAGTTGGGAATCATGACAAAACATTATGTAAGACTTACTATTCTTCCCATGCTTGTATAACCCATAGTTCATGGAATTAATGGTTTCATTAATCACAGACAGCATGTTTGTGCCCTTCTAAGGAACTTTCATACCTTGTGCTGCCAACTGAGCATCCATCCTCTAACAAAATTTGTGGTAGCTTGTATTGTGCCCAATTGGAAGTTTTTCAAAAATTTGAAGATTCAAAAAGTACTAGAAGGTGATAAAAGTGCAGTCAGAAAGTTATAGTACCTGTCATAAAGTAGTAGGGAGAACCATGATTGCTAAACTGCTAAAGTTCAAAACAATGTTTACAAGAAAGGAAGGAATAAACAAGCAGTTCTGTTTTAAAACATTATTTTAAAAACTTTTTTTGGTTTGTGCCTTCCTATAATCTAGCTGATTTATGCCTATGTTCAGGTTTTCCTTTACCATACAGTTGTTTTAAGCTTTTACTCAGACCCTAAGAAAAACTGATTTCCAGTTGCCTTAATTTCATTACACTGTATCAGTGGTACAGGGATCATAAAGTGAGCACAAATACAATCCATAAACTACCTGTGGTCTGTGAGAAAACTGCTTCTCAGAGCCTGAAGACAGAGCTGGTGAAGTGCCGAGCGTGCTAGGCTCAGATCTTTGTTCAGCACCTTCCTGTCTTTTCAGGGTTTGAGGCCAAAAAGACAACTACATTATATGGTTTGACTCTTTGTAATGTGGAATTAAAGCTGACCCAGGAAACTCTGCATTGAGTCAGACACCTCTTGCTGGACTGGCCCATCTGTGCCGTGCAGCTCTGAGGCTGTGTGCTGCTTGCCAGGACGCTGAACTCCGTGAAGCTCGTTCCCTCTTGTGCTCTACAAAGGGCTTCCAGTAGCAGGCTGAGGGCTGGCTGAGATCCTGTGCTAGTGACAGCCCATACATTTTTTTAAAATATGAATGTACAAAATAAAATGGATCTCTATTCCACTTCCAGAGATAAAGTTACTTTTTTCCTTCTGTTGTTTCCTTGCCTATACATTCAGGGATAGCTTGTATACACATCTAGGGATTGCTCAGGTGTTTAGGCTTTTTAAACAGCATCTCTCTGGGAGCTGGTGTTCAGTATGACTATCCAGCTCTTTTTTAAGAGCTATTCCTTCTAGCTTATGGTTTCCTATTGTGTAGGTATAGCCTGCACTCTGAGTTTTGTATAAAGTTTCTGTGTATTAAAGCATACCTTTGCACCAAATTTATCCAGAAATGTACCATATTCTCTCAGATTGCTCTGTTGTCATGATGTACAGCTCTAGCAGTCTTTGTCATCCTCAAGTTTTACCAAGTATAAATGCCTATTTGCAGGGAAGCAGCCACTGATAATGTCAAACAGCGTTAGGTGCAACACTGATGCTATAGAACTGCATGAGGGATGCCCAATGGTGATTCCTTGTCAACACACAGATCTTTGATATCTCACATTTAGCCCGTTCTTAATCCCCTGTATGCTCCACTAATATTGTGTAAAGCTCACTTTGCACTGCAGGGCTGTGCCCCCAGAATATGCTGCTGTTGCACTTGGGTTTGATGCTGCTTCTCTGCCTCACGCATCACACAAAGCATAAAGCAAAGAACAGAAATAGAAGTGAACAGAACAAGACTGGCTGTCATCATCCATGCAATAGGACTTTACAGATCATATTTAGAAAGGAGGAAATCCACAACAATGACAGGCCACAGCTCGTCAGAAGTGATCACATCAAACCAGCAGATCTTAATAAAAGCCCAGCATGCTGGAGAGATGTGTTTGTTAGAAAGTGACTTCAGCATTGTACGTGCTCACCCATACAGGAGGGGGGGGTGTCTGCAGGGCAGGCCATTGCCCAGGGCTGGAAAACACTCCAGAGCTCTGCGAGTGAACGTGACTTGGGAGGGACAGACATTTGCTGGTTTGCCTGGGGCAGCAGAACCCGCAGAGCTGGCCTTGAACAGTGCACCAGGCGCTCTCCTGTCACCCGCCAGGGAGTAAAGAAAACGCGTTGAGGGGTAATAACCAGAGAGGGCAGTTAGTCCACTGGAACCAGTGAGGTTTGCCACTCTGCTGTGAGAAGCTGTAGGTGCATTGAAGAAGTCAGAGCCCCCAGTCATGGGCCTTTCCTGTATTTACCACCCGGAGCCCGTGGAACCTGGCCAGCAGCACTGATGTAGCCAAATGGACCAAAGACTAAGAACCATTCCAAGCAGCAGCGATCCACTTGGGTGTCTTCTTGGACTGATGTCAAAACACGAACCAAGATGTTTTGTGGTGTAAGAGGTTTCAAGAGACTTCCAATTTCATCCTTATTTTGGCAGCTTGATTATTGCTTTCCTATACAGAAAATTTTACCATCTCATTTTGCACAAATACCACTTTTGGAATCTGTATTCGTACTAAATGTGGGTCCATTGAAGGCATAATGAGCCAGGTTACAGAACCTGGTGAGGAAGTTTTAATAGTAAATTCACTAGGGATTTTTTTTCTTGCATAGACTGTTACTGAGCACTTCAAGGAGGACAAATACTTTTGGCACCTTAGATAAGGTAACCATATAAGATGTTCCATGTTCAACCCTAAATCTGCAGGACACCTAAAATCACACATAGATTTGAGAAAAGAGCTCATTTCTCTGCTGGTTTATGAGTACTTACACTGCTGGGAATATTCTGAAGCATCTTCCTAATTAAAACTGAAGTGCAGAGCATCTATTGAGTAGCATTCATTGTTTTTCTTCAATTAATTTTTATTTTTACAGGGTTTGTTTGCTTAATCCTAATTTACAAAATTCACTCTGTGCTTCTAGGTAATTTTTGTGATTGAGTCCAAATGCAGCCTGCTAACACCAAAGGAGGTGGTATGGGGTTTGCATTTTGGTTTTTTTTTGAGGAATTTATTCTTGAACATGCAGCGTGATCAACTTGTGTTACAGTCTGAAGCAAGAGCCTGGAGCCAGCTTCAAGTGCTGGTACCAGCTCTTGGGTCCCACAGACACCTTCAAAACAGTAAAATAAGTAGCATCAAGCAGTTCTGTCTCTCCATTTCTAGTTTCTTTCCCCTCCCAGTCCTGCTTGGTGTGTGGTGGCAATGGTCAATGGCAGTGCCTCCCCCAGCAGAGAACCCGGCTGTGCAGATGGGGTTATCCTGCTGCATGGTTCAGTGCTCAGGATGCTGAGGCAGCTTGTGGGAACCCAGCACCATTCTGCTCAGTCCTGCTGGTGGTTGGTGTGCAGCACCTCAGGCTCTTTGCCCTGTGGAGGTGAGGATGTGTCTCACCTGACAACAGCTCGCTGGCAGGAAGTGTGCCAGCCTGGGGTTGTAGTTTCATGGCCAAACTGAGGGAAATCCAGGTCTGTCTGGGTTCCTTATTGTTAATAACGGGCACGTTACTACTGTCCTGTTTTACTAGGATACTGTAAATTCAATGCTTTAAAGATCATGGGGTTTGAGCAGAATAAGGGATCATGAATTCTGAAGTTAGATGTGTTTTCTTATTGCTTCCAAGTCTTATCTCCAGCCTATATACTGTGGGAAGAGAGGGAAGGGGGAGCCAACCTGTAAACAGCAACAGCTCGGGTAGCTCTTGCAGTCTCTAAAGCCCAGCTTTGATGGGCATTTAACTAGTCCAGAGGGATTGAGGTTCTAACTGGACCGTAGGGATTTGCTTGAAAACAGTCACAGTAGCTGGAAAAAAACCCACCCCAACCCAAACCCCAGAGATCTGAGAGCAGAGGCAGGGTGTCATATCAGTGTCACCGTGGGTTCAGCCGTACACTGGGTCAATTGACAGGCTTGCTAATGCAGAGTGCAAGATTAATTGGCTTTGGTCAGCCTTTGCCTCACTGTCTGAATATCATTATCAGGAATGTAAATGATTATGCAATGCAAAAAAATGCCACAATAGTCTCAGTGTCTCCTTTTATACTTGTCTCTTTTTACACTTGGCTTTATCTAAATGCAAATGTGATTTCAGCCTTCTTATTAGGACATTATACAGTCATCCATTCCAGAAAAGCACAATTAGTGGATTATTTTATTTCTGACTCAACAGTTCTTGGTTTAGATAGTTTTTGTTGTGCTATGCGTGATATTTAAGTTATCAGAAGGAGATTTACATTATTAGTCAGGATTATAGCCAGACTTTGTGGGGTCGAGGTTTTTTCTTGGCAGATAAAAATGGTAACGTTGGTGGGGTTCATGGAGGGATGTTTTTAGAACAAAAGGCAATAGTGCAGATTCATACTGTGCTTCATTGTCTTTTTTTTTTTTGTGTGTGCCAAGGAAGGGGCAAACGACTGTAGTAACTATGCAAATTCTCCAGTGCTGTGGGCTGCACAAGTGCAGAGTTCAGCTCACCTGTTATCAGGGTCTATTCACTGTTCAGCTGAACCCATACAGTGCCCAAGTGTTGTAGAACTTAATAGTGGGTCGTATCATAAGATTATTTCTCATTGAACACCTGTTTTACCAGAAGAGCCATCAGGTTTTCCATGTGCTTTGTTAGATTTCCAGTGAAGTTTTCCCTGGGAATATTGCAAACACTGGGAAGTTACATGGTCAGAAAAATCTTTGGTGATAAACTTCCCTATGAAGCTTACCCATATCACAAAAATTGTAGTGTTCTTGCAGCTATGAATCTGTCAGAACTTGGGATATTTATTTTTTCTTTCATTATGGGAGCCTTGTAGATTATATATTTGATAATCAGACCTGGTGAAATTTCAATCTTCAAATCTATTAGAAAGTCCAGTATTTGTAAGGAAGGTGAAGGATTTTTTCCTGAAATTTATTGATCACACTCTGGATTCAACAGCTCATAATTTTCCTGTGAAACATTACTGCAGTGGAAAATTCCTGATTATCTGTAGTGAAACAACATTTTCAGTTTCATTGATCAGTTTAATCCTTCCATATTCATATGTTTGCATGACTCTGCTTGCTTGCTCTCTCCCACAGCTTATTTTCTTTATGCTGAAGCAAGCTGTCCTATACATTCCAAACACGAGGGGTATTTGCTTTTGTGACAGGAAATCTATTGCACCACTTAAGTTTAATTAGAGCACAGTGACATATGATGAGTTCACACGTCAAAGCCTAGAAACAAGTTGACAAATTGGCTCTAGTTCCAAAGTATATTTTTGGCTCTGTATCGAATTGGGACATTTCACTGTATATTAGTGGGGTTATGTGAAATACAGGGTCAGGTTCTCAGGGTCAGTAGAACTGTACCCGTTCTTGCCTGCTAAGGATCCAGCCCCAAAAACCTGTGTGAAGTTAAAATTTAGGTTCAGATCAACTTGAATCTAACTGCATATTCTGGATTTCTATACCAGCTGATAATAAGCTGTATTCCCAAAGGTTCTGTGTGAGTAACGAGTTGAATCCAATGCCCAGCTGTAATTTGCACTGAGATTGGGGAGTTAAGTGTAGAGCCAGGACATGTTTTAATCTGCTACACGGTGGACTGAGGGATTAGTTTACATCTAGGTGCACAGATGCTCCTTCCACTCCACTCACTTGTAGCACTAGTTTTGTGCTGGGAAGTCACTGTCAGCAGCCACAGTGCCCCATCACTTACGTAACTGGAGCTCTCAGTCTCATATCTTTAACACATATGTGGGTTTATCTGTTCAAGAAATAGGACTTGCCACTGTAGCAATTTTTTCCATAAAAGCTTTTCATTATATAAGGAAATTTTAATGTTTCATAGATACTTTTTTAAACAGCTTCAGGAAGGCTTTATTTGAGTTGTAGATGAAGATGGGATCTGGATTCTACATTCAGGGTTATGGAGTGGGTTCATTTTTATCTACTGTTATTAATTTACATTTCTGCATATTACATGAAAGATGAGAACCTCTCCTGTATGGAGGATGTAACAATGCTGATAATGGCAAAAGCAATTTAAGCTGGTGCTTTTATTTAATTCATCCCTTATTTTCAAATATCCACTTTTCCTGTGATTATTAGACTGCTTTAGTATTTTGACACACTACAGGAGACAAGACTATTTTAAGAAGAAAAGTGCCATGTATCCCTTGTGTGGCGTTTAGTTTAACTAAGAAGAAAAGAAAAAAAAATGATTGGAACCAAAGATATTTCCTATGAAGCCCAGCATAGGTTTCATTGCAAAGGGAAACGATTTTATAGAGAAGAAAAGATTGGAAGAAAACAAGAGATGAAAGTTTTGAAGCCTGGGATTATTCCGATCTGTAATTTAAGATTAATTTATCAGATAAAGCCATAATTAGCACATCTTGGGTGCTTGGAAAGTGAGCTAGAAATTGAATTAGTCAGAATGAAACCATTTTGAAAAGTCATCTCTTTTTTTTTTTTTGGTCTATGTTACTGAAGTTTTTTTTTTAACATCTTTCTGCCCTACATATGTTGGGGTTTTTTTGACAGTATTCAATTCCTGTAGTGTGTGAGGCTGGCTTTTATTAAACAGATACAAAAAAAAAAAAAAATACCCAGAACTGGAATCAAGCAGAATTATAAGATTGCAGCAGCAGTACAGAGCCAGCTTATTGCCCTTGTGATGGAAGAATGGTTTTCTAATTGTTGGTGAAAGCTAATGGAAACCATATTTTGGCTGTGAATAATTCTCAGGAGGGACCATTGTAAAATCTTACCTCATCTCTCATACTTCACTATATTTGTTTGATAGAACAAATCAAGTGTTCAAAAGCAGATGCACCTCATGAAGCTCAAAGTGCAGAAAACCACTGGTCAGTTCTAGGTACTAGAGAAAGGTGAATCTTTTGAGGGGTGAGTGGGCTTTACTGGCACCTCCTTGAGCTGCTGGAGACTGGTGCAGCTTTACCTTTGTCATGGCACGTCCATTGTGGGAGGAGTAGTGACTGATAAAGGGTAGAGGTTATGATGAAAGAATCCAGGAGCCAGCTAAAGATTTTCTTGCCCACAGACATCACAACTTTGCACTCAACTTTGTTGAGGGTGGAGAGTGTTTGAAAACTTATTCTGGTCACCATCATCTACTTCTGAGTTACCTGTAACTAAAAATGGGAAATGTGCTGCTAAAGTGATTTTTCAGTAAAGTCACGAATGAATTGAAGTTTTCAAATAAGGAAAGGTGTCAGTATAAACCAGCAGGAAAGGGATCCTGCCTGACATGTGTTCTTCAAAAGTTTATGCCTGTTAAGGCTATTGTATGTCTTAGAATTAGTTTTAATAATTTACATCATCAGTTGGTGAGATAGCAACCCTGTTTAGTGCTTCCTTGAGACAATCCTCTTTTTCCCTTGGAGGCTTGAAAAGCTTTTTCTGAAGTGTCCCCAGAGCTGCCTTAGGGGCTTCCATAACACCCATTGGCCATGACTCACTGTGGTTCTGCAGCTCCTTAAAAAGGGTGTTAGAGAAGTGGCCTGTTGCTCTCTGCTGAGCAGGTGGTGAGCTAGATTGTGTGCTCTATTAGGCTACACAAAAACAGGCTCACATTACTGTCACCTCCTCCCCATTCCCAGCCCACCTGTTTGGCTCATCTGCCTTGTTCTGCATCATCTTATGACTTGTCTTTAGTCTGCCTTGTGCCAGAAACTTTTTCATTAGGGATGGGGGTGTGTGTAGTACCTGCCGTGATAGAGCCTGGAGAGTATGGCACAGCTCCAGCACAGACAATAATGCTAATATTGCAAGGCTTTCCACACGTTTCCTGTGGACAAGAAGCTTTGCCACAGGAACAGCTCACTTTCCTTTTACAAGATGTTACTTTTCACAAAAGATAGTTAAATTTAAAAAATCAATGTAGCATAGATTTCACCCAATCTTTCAATAATGAACAGGACAAAACCAGTACCATGGGGTGCTCAGAAATGGCACAAAACCACAGTGCAAAGTGATGAGTGTTGTAGAGGCCCATCCTTCAAGAAAAGACACAGTCTGCATCTTTGTTGTAGAATGATTTAATCTTCTTTGCATAGAAGAATCATACTGTTTGTGCCTAAAATATTAAAAGATTTTCAGTGACCTGTGCTACTGTAAATCAGCATAGCTCTTGTCACTCCTATAGTGGTGTGCTAGCTGATACCTTAGAGACTGAGGTGGAAATTTGTTTTACTGAAAATACAGAGTACAGTAGCATATACATCCTGTTATGGGCATTTTATAGGTACATAGTGAGGAGGTTTTGTCCACTGCAGAATAGCTTATCTATACAAATATACAGCCCAGGCATGCAATAGCTGCTGTGCTTATTCTGAAATAAATTTATCTGAAGGACCTAAATTACTTAAGAAAAAGGAAAAAAATACTCCAGCTGATGAGTAAGTATCATAACGGGTGCTAAAATAATGCCATACACCTACTTCATTATTCAGTTACTTATTTATTATCGGTATTCTTAAAAGTAATGATGTAAAAGTGCTTTTTTCTAAATGTTAATTTAGTTCCCTGCAGATGGTAACCATCTGTTAAATGACAAGTCATTTACAGTATTCCATTAGCACTTTATATAGCTTGGATGGACCTATTGTTACAATAGATAAGTATAGTTGTGGAGGTGAAACTTGTTAGATTTGTTCTTTTCCTGTTGTTTGAGATGTTCCACATTTTTGGTTAACAACCTGTCAATATTTTTGTCTGTCTTCTCCTGTATTTGTAGATGTTTCAAGTTAAAGCCTGACACTCACAGGCCAGTTCACAAGGTACTCTTGAAAGAATGCAATACTAGGGAATACTGTGAAAGTCCAGCACCACTTGCAGCAATTATGAGCATCCTCACTCTAGTGTCACCCTGTGGATGGGCTCTCATTGTAGCTGAAGGAGAGCACTGGAAGCTTGAATGAATCTAAGAACCATGGCTTATTGAGTAGAAAACCCTCAGGCTGTGAGACTGCTGGGTACACTTACAGCAGCTTATGCTCCAAGTCTTGTTAAACTAGACAAAATTCAATATTGCACTATATCTTCATATTACCACCATAAAGGCATCTTCTTGCATGAACTACACGCTTCCTGTATTTTATACAATATACAGTATCTTGGTCAATGACAATGAGCCCACAATCTCTCCATAAACTAACCAAATTCTAATTATTTCTGTATTGTTTTCTTCTAAAGTTTCTTCAAGGTGTGATGCTAAACCTTAATTCGCTGGCCTGTTTTTATTATTGTAAAACTACTTTACACTTATTTCTGTGTTTCTAATAAAACTCATTAGGTATTTTCATTTGTATTTACTTTCAAGAGCTAAAAGAGCTGCCCCATGGCCCCGCTGCCCGGCGCCGAGCTGGTGCAGAGCTCGCTGCAGCTGTACCGCTACCTGCTCCGCTGCTGCAGGCAGCTGCCCGAGGAGAGCATTCGCCAGCATTACAGACATGCAGTCAGGCAGGTGAGAACAGGTGGCTTTTCTCTTCTGAATCTAGTGTGCCAGGGTTTGATTTGTTTTGGTTTTCTCCTCCTGCACTTTGGCCTATTTTTTTTTACCTCCTGGCACTTAAATTATTCTTCTGTAAGCCTGAAACATACTGGGTGGTGGATGAGTGGATTAGGTGCTACAATGTATATTTTACCTTTTCAAATCAACTGTTTGTTTGGGTCAAATATTTTCCTGGAGATTTAAAAGTGAAGGTTATTTTGGCTCCGGTGTGTTAAGGCGGCTGCTCGGTGTAACGCTGTGAATGTTTCAGAGTTTCAAAGTTCACGCTGATGAAGATGACCCTGAACGAATCCAGCAGATTATTAAGAGAGCCATTGAAGATGCTGACTGGGTCATGAATAAAGTAAGTGCATCAGATTGTCAAAGTTCTGCTCTCTCAGTTCAGATCAAAGCAGAAAAAAATTGGAAAGCCGATGAGGAGCAGCAAAAACTGTTCCATTGTCCTGGACATGGCAGTGTCTGGGTGAAAGGAAATACCCAGCCACGAGGGATTTAGGATTGTGATAGTTCTTGCTTAAAAATTCTTCCTTGTCGATGTAAATTTGTGTGGTTTTTAGAACTGATGATGCTTTCAGTTGGTGTGTCTATTGATCTTTGTTTCCATGAAGAATTCTGTTAGATTTCAGCAGTGATGGCTAGTGTAAATCTAGTACAGAAGAA
>NW_008624888.1:8748-11645 GCF_000691845.1 Merops nubicus | reverse complement strand
TAAAAGTGGTTTAAACCACCACAAGTGGTTAATGCACTTCCACAACTGCTGCTCTTACAACCCTAACTCCACCGGCGGGAAGGCAGTCTCAGTTAAGGGTGCCTAGTTTGAGTTTAGCTCTTTGCAGGATTAAGCCTACAAAGCAGAAGTAGTCTGCAATACAGGGGAAGTCAGAGTAGAGTAATTCTCTAAAAGTGAGGCTGCAGATTATATCTCACGAGACAGGTTGCCAAGGAGCTGCTAGGAGCAGAGAACAAATACAGATGGGAGGAGGTGGATGCAGCAAGGGTGGAACTATCCCAAAAAGGCTTCGGTTACAAAAGGATGACGACAACAGGCCGTAGGAGCCTGGAACCTACAAAGCCAAGCCAAGAATGCTCAAGCCGAACTATCAGAAGAGCCCCTCAAGGTCCCAGCAATGCCTCCTCCCTTTGCTGACATTTCACAGCCACAGCCTTGACAGGCATCCTCAGCCCAAATCCACCTCCTTCAGCATTTCTCTCTCCTCCTGTCCCCTGTCCAGCAGCACAAGCACCATCCCTCACATATTCTGGAGGTGCTGTCACTTTCCATCTTCTCTATCCTCCTTTTCAAACTGAGGTACAGGGAAGGAGAAATCACATCAGCAAAGTCCAAAATTGCTAAACATGTTCTAATCTGAAACTCTGTTAGGATGAAAAACCTTAGTTTTTAGTAAACTGAGTAACAGACATAAAACTGACAGCTCTTCCCTGTAGAATCATCCAGCTACTTCAAAGCTGCAGTGCTTTCCCAAGCACTAGTTTAGGAACATGTCTTATTCAGGAGTGCAGGTGCACGTCCCTGCAAAAGTATATGCTTTTTTTTAAAAAAGTGTCTTAGAGAAATTCCAGTTATTTTGGATAAGACAGCCATTTAAAACTACCGGTTTTCCCCTTGGCTTCTTTGGTGAGCCTTACACAAGAAATTATTACTTTTTCCATTTGATTCAGCACCATGCTTCTCTCTGATTTAGTGATCTGTGCCTTTCATTTCTGAAAACACCTAAATTTAGTTACTATAGAGAACAGTAAACCCAGCCTGAACACCTGGGCACTTGTTAGAGGCAGGCTATTCTGGAGGTGGTGGTTCAGCACACTGAAACCAGCAATCAAAAAGCACCTCCAGGGCGTGCTCAGCTTTGCTGAGACTCATGACAACAGCACCTGGTTCATCAGGTAGCTCCTCTTCCTCTCCCTTGTCTCATCCTATGCATGGAGACTTGATCCACACACAGTCCTTGGCCTTGAATCTGGAAATACTAGCAATCTGTTTGACTGCCCACCCTGCTCGGGTACAGATGGTAATTTCTTCTCTTTCCCCGTGGTGCTGCAGCCTGACAGTGACCCACATTCTCGTTCAGATTCACTGGGGAACCACAACTGGGAAACCAGAGCTGGTGGTGCAGGCTCCAATGAATTCAAGCAACCAGCTCTTGAGGTCATATGAGGTGAGGCACAGCTACCCCCCCTGGACCACTGAGACTCAAACTTCACGTGCTTGTTCCCTGAGCATCAGGATCTACCTGGGCTCCACCAGGAGCAAAGGAGTCACAAGCGCCAGTAACATGCATGTGGTGTTCTTACAGCAACCCTTACTACAGGAGTGCTTCCTATGTGCATCTAGTCAAAGCACCAGTCTTCCTGCTCTTGACAGGAGTTTTAAAACTGTACCCTAGCCTCAAGGACTCTAGCAAAAGAATGCCATAGCTGACCTGTAATTCAACATCAAGCAGTGCTAAAGTAGGTCGGGAGGTGTGCTGGTACTGCCCCGAGACCACCTGGATGTCAGAGTGACCACTATGTGAGGGCTGCACACAGAGAAGGCTCAACCCAGCTGCAGGTGACCAGGCCTCCTGTGGGGAGCTGTCCTCCCCTGGGCAAGGGCAGGCAGCAAGAGATACAGTCTGCGTGCTCTTATCCCTGCTGTGATGGATAATAGGGTCCAGAAAAAAAAAAAAAAGGGACGTTAGGCTGCAATGAGGAATTTCAAAGCTTCCAAGAAGTGGTGAAGAGAATCCAGCCACGTCCTAGTCTGAATCCTAGTTTGCCACTAGAGTCTTTACACGATTTCTGTGATTCTAGGAAGTTATCTGCCTTTAATGAAAACATTCTGTCACCACCTGTCAGGAATAAACTCAGGCAAAGAAAACAAGACAATTTTGAACTAGAAGGCAAATCTTGCAGAACATAAGAGCTGATTTGTCCCTTCCCATCCATTCCGCCTTGCACTCCAGGCACCATGCCAAGAATATATTAACTTAACCTGCCCGGAGATTTACGTTAGACTATTATCCACTATCAGTGATTTGAAATTCCTTTATTCTCCACCATTACCATATTTTATATTTCAAGTAGGAAGTCTTCACTACTCACTCCCACCTCCAGAAATGGCATACCATGCTGTTAGGACATGAATCTGTTATTTTTCTCCCAACATCTCAATTACCAGAGTATTACACATGTACATACACATTCTTGCTTGCTAAAGCAGCACTCCTACTTTTTAGGATCTGAAAATAGTTGTTAAATGAAGTCACCTGTTGTAGGGCTAAGTTAAAAAATCTTCTTGTATAAAAAAACCCTTTTGGATGATACATTAAAAGGAGGGATGATAACTGTCAGGAGTCTGTGGCTTCTATTATCATCAAAAGCCAGGACATTTTATTCCGCAAACCCTCAACTCTACTCCCTGGTTTCTACAATGACAGCACTTGGGGTGGTTGCAGCCTAAAGAGCTCTTTGGTTACATTTCTCTCCAGCAATTAAAAACCTCAAACTTTATTAATGTAATATAACACTTACCATTCTGCAGAAGGGCCTTTATCCTGCTCCCTTCCCTCATCAAAGTAGTCTCTGTGTGCTCAGCTGCCTTCCCAT
>NW_008624888.1:0-8717 GCF_000691845.1 Merops nubicus | reverse complement strand
GCTCAAAAAGCCACAAAAGCTCAGTGTGCCTGGACCAGTAGCTGACCTGGCAGCAGTGAGTGGTGGTGAAAGAAGCCCTCTCTTAAAAGTTTTCTTTGTGTTGCAGTGCAGTTTGGAAAAACAATTCAGGCTACCTGAGCTTTCCCACGGCCTGAACAAGCATCCTCAGCAACTGGCTGCTCCAGCGGGAAGGGAACAAGGCAGGGAGGGGTGGAAGGGAGAGGGGGAAAGGTGGGGGGGGAAGGGGGAAAGCACTGCAATCTAACTTTCAGGAAGACCCAAACAGACTCATTCTAAATGGTAAAAAGCTCTTGAGCTTTTTGAAATTAGTTTTTTTTTTCAATCTTTTTAATTTTTTTTTTTTTAAATCTCTTGAGGCTTCCTTTATACACAAAAAAGCAAGAAAAATTACTAACTCCCCCCTTTATTTCTAAGTAAGTCAATACATATCATATATCTTTTTGCACTCATTATCTCAAATAGGCCAGTACCAAAAGCTTGCCACAAGGGGATATGTCCTTTTTAAACAGTTAATGGAATTTTAATTAATTGCGTTACCTGCAAATGTATCTCGACAAAAAGCAAGATAATTGAAATGCATTTAAAAGTGTATTTATTTGTCTGCCCAGAAATAAGCTGAGAAAGAAAAAGAGAACATGTAATAGAACAATTTTCAGACCATCTGAAAAGGATGGAGAAGTACTGGGAGATGTGCAAGTTCAATTACTGGTATCAATAATTATATGCTAGTAAATGTCCCAGATGAACAATAGTAAAGAAAAAACAGATGTAAATATGAACTCATTTACAAAAACCAGTGGAGTCTCTGAATCAAACTAGCAAGCATTCTTTTTTTTTTTTTTCCTGACAGCAGTATAGTATATATTTTCCCCTTCTGGGAAAGATTTTGACTTTCCATTGAGATAAAAAGCTTTAAGTATTTTTTTTTTCCAACTAGAAGTTAGTTTTTCAGGGAAAGATCAATACTTTCAGCAGAAATATATTTCCTGTGTTGTTGGTTTGCTCTTTATTTTTAAATCAAAATCTTATTTTCTATTAAAAAGAGCTTTCACAAAAATAATATGGGCCAGTGAAGCTTTTCCTTTTATAATGGTTTCTGGCATTCAAGGTCAGGCTCCACTACATTAAGCACAACAGTTAAAGATCAGTTGTTCAGAAGGAGGGAAGCAGTGACCAGGTTTAATTTTATAGGTCCTGAAGCCACATGAGATCTGTCAGGACACGCACAGTAAAGCACAGTAGAGTTGTAGTAAAGAAGAAAAGAAGAGCCCTAGCTATTTTTCACCTTAAAACTGAAGACTATCAAAAATTTTTTTGAAGTCTTGCTTAATCTTCAATGAGAGAAAGGGTTTCTTCACTAACTACTTGCCCAAGACAGACTGTCGCAGAAAAAGATCACACAAATTTTTCTAAAAAATACCATGTCAGGTCAACAGCCCAGTGAAATCAGTGTACCTGTTCAACCAAGCCCAAGGCACTGCGCCACAAGCTGCGTTTCAGGGGAACATCATGCTAAGGACAACAGGTTGGTGACACTTCCCCTCTGAAGACAGAAATTACTCCTCAGGCAACAAGGAGGAGGTACACTGAATGCTTGGTGCTGTTTGCAAACCATCACTGAAGCTTCAGAAAGTGCTGCACAGAGCAGAACTGTGTAGCAGTTTCCAACTGAAAAACTGTTAATATAGTTTGACAGGGGTTAACAGTTCAGAATAATCTGCTGGTCTGAAACATTTGGAATATTTGACCTAGAAGTCCCACCACAAAGCAGTCAAGATGCTACATCAGCACAGCTAGTTATATATTATAACTTAAGGAGACCTCAGTCATCATCAAACAACACAGAATGTAATATTAAATTATCTGGTTGGTTCAGAAAACACCCAGATTTGCTCAATCTCAGCTGAATTATTTAGAAGACGGGTGTTACTCTCTGGTGTTCTGGGTGGACACAGCAGCTACATTCTCACCCTTGCAGGACTCACCACTTCTCTCAGAGGAAACAGACAGCCCTGGAGACCAAAACACAAACCACTGATGCAAATTCCTAAATGTACTTCTGCTACATGGTAAAGCAGCAGACTGAAGAAATCCATTTTTCCACTAATTGCTATCTACTGGAGGAAGGACCAATAGGAAAAAATAGTCACATGTGGCTTACTTACCAAGAAGGTAGGATCAGTTACTAAGGTGAATTGATCAACTCCATTTATTTGGCTGCTTACTCCAGCACAGCCATACCCCAAACAACGGAAATTGAAAAGCCTTTAAAAATTGCAGTTTTATTACTGGACAAACATAATTTGTTAAAGGAGGAAATATTTCCCTCTTTTCTTCACAACCAAAAAGGTCAATCAGCACATTCGTCTCTTTTTTTCCCCCCACGTTTGTTTGGAGATTTTCTCCAAATATATTTTTTAAAGTTAAAATTTTATTGTCTTCTTACCAGGACAACATTCCAGAAGTGCGGAACATATAAAGGAAAAGATTAACTGTCCTTTTTTTGTGTCTTGTGCTAGAATCTGCCTTGTCCTCACCTTAGAACATGAGCACAGGGAAATGGTAGTCCTGGCACAGGCAAGCTGTTGATAAACATGCAAGCAGCCACCCTGACCCACCATTGCCCTCAACAGGACTCTTAAACACAAGAAAGTACTTTTAGAAAAATCCTTCTTAGTTCAATGAACCCCATATGCTTAAGAGATCTTAATCTTCCTCCATTTCTCTTCCCACTGCTTCAGTCTTAAGTCACGCACGCATTCTCTGAGATGATATAAACTCATAAAACATTTCCCATCTGACATGCTTCATCAACAGTATGAATCACAATAGGTTCAATATCTCACAACCAACCTCATCAGAAAACAAAGCTCAATTCTGTGGTGCTGGACTGTAAGGAGCGTACCAGCTTGCATGAAATCCATGCCTGTATCTTGGCTGAAACAGTGGCCAACAGTGGATGCCTTGGGAAGATTCTCATGACCAGAATAATCATGCAATGGTGCTCCACAGAATACTTTCCATCTGCGGGGAACTGCAGGTTGAGGGCTTTCGAAGCCAGTGGTGTTAATTTTGTACTCAGGGTCTTTTGAGGTATTTACTCTTCCTGAATTTGCCCACTTGTTTTCTGAATCCACAGAAACTCCTGTCGTGTGTGTCCCTGCCCTCCACTCCCCAACCCCCAACGGCAAGGAGCTGCACAGCTAAATGAGTACATCCTGCTCTGAACTTGGAGCCTGATGGCTTCATTTGATGGCCCTACTTCTTCTGGCAGAGACACAATGAACCATCAGCCACTCTCTAATTCTTCCTCCCATTTACACTTTGCTGTCCTCTTGGGCTTACCAACAGGGGAAGCAGATAAAAATAAGACCAAGTAAGAAAGACAGATGAAAGCATGTCAGCCGCATAAATCCCATTTTCAAAAGTGAACCCAGGGACGTCAATACATAAACTTTGCTGACTTTCCATTAGATTATGGATCCTTATTGCCCACCTTTACAGAATTTTATCCTAGAATCTTAAGAAATTCTAATTCATTTTAGAACAGAGATTTTAAAGAGATGGTAGATATATTTGAGACAGCCCCCTGATACCACAATTACACTTCCAACTTAGGATCTCTGAAACTGCAGAAATACCAGCTTACATCTTAAATGTCCTATGTCATGCTGCAGAGTAGAATGAATTGACCTTCTATCATCTACTGCCTGCTGCAGCACACACCAATGTTTAAGCATGAAGTCTCAGCTTCATTGCCTTGGTCTCTCTTATTCCTTTGATACTTTTTCAAGACTTTTCAAGCATTGAAATTTTGGCCCTGTTTTGGTCCCTATTTGCATCATGGGCACTGTTGGCACCGATGGATCATACTGCTAATCAACTGATTTAAAAAAAAAAAAAAAAAAAAAAAAAAAAAAAAAAAAAAAAAAAAAAAACCAAAACACAAGAAGCAGGGATGGGAAAGATGAACTCTTCAGCAAACAGGAGTGCTTGAGGTAAAGGCAGGAAATCCTCTTATCTTTAGTCCTTCAAAACCAATGCTGATGATGCACTGAAATCCTCACTTGCACACCATGTAATCTTTTAGGCACCTAAATGCACTAAAAATCCACAAAACATAACAGTTAAACCCACCCCAGTCACAGCCTGCCCAAGCTGTAGCAGAAACGTCTGACTGCCCATCTGTCCTGTTTCTCTAGAAGGCTAGAGACCTTCATGTTCAAACCCCAACTTGGCTGTGTTTGGAGCAAAGATTTATTCAGTGCTCCCTCACGCCAGGGTGGCCTGTGTCTTACACAGTTAAATTGCCTGCACATTAGCTCAGCTAAATCTAATGCTTAAGTAAATTATCTTGTCACGGATTTAACTGCTAACACATTTTATATTCTCTGAGAGGAGCCAAAATAGTAGAGGCTCTAAAATAGCTGAATAAGGAAAATCTCATTATTACCTCAACCCTGAAATGTAGTCTTTGACTGACAGTACTGAATATAATTTGAAGACAGTCTCTGAGCACCTAGCAATACCAAAATGACACTTTTTTCCCCCCAGCAGTTATCTGCAGACCCACTTTCCTCTAGCAGGGTTATCTGCAGACCTACTTCCATCAGCCCAAACTGTCCTAACATGTGTAGTTTTGCCCGACAAGTTGTAAAGACAAGTTGAAGTGACTTATTTAAGCCTTCATTCTGGTCAAACATGTGGCGAATAAAATTTATAGCAAGATGTAGCACTGCTCTGTACCTGTCAAGGTATATATGTATATTACCTTATGAATTAGAGCACTACCAAGCAAGGCTGTTCCCTTTCCCTCCTCATTTGTACCTACAAGATTAGGTACAATGCTACTAATTACTGAGCATCAGACCCAAAACACACCTAGGAACATTAAATGATATCTAATAAAAACAGAAGTAGTTCAAAATTTCATCTTTATTACAGACTTTATTTAGCCCTGCCTAGATTTTTAGTATATTTGGTCCATACTTAATTTTTCTTTTCGTTGTCCCTAAATACTAGTTTCTTGTTGATGTGTTTGATTTTCATTAATTTCCACATGTGGGTACATCTTGCCTGAAAAATAGCTCCAGAAGCATTTGACATGTGAATTTGTTTTCCTTAGTGAAAATGAACTGATATAATACACTGAGCTGATATTCAAGAAGATAACAAAAGCAGATACAAATAATAATTTATATGCAATGTGTACTTGCATGTGCTGAAAGACTGTTGAGGTTGAATACATTAGTTCCTAATACAGTCAGTTAAGACAGGTAGGTCATCTGGCAAGAGAAACTGAGAGAAACAAGTCCAAAGACACAAGAATGCTCAGGTTTAGAGAACTGGCTTTCCATCCACTGCCCAGAAATTGGGAGTTGTCTCTCATCTTTTAACTCTGTTATTGCCCTCCTGCAATCTCTACTAGACAGCTTGTCTCTATTAACTAGAATGTAAATCTATTTTCTTTGAATGACCCAGAAGGGAGAGGTATGTAAAAATTAAAAAAAAAAACAAAAACAAAAACAGTGATTTTCTTCCTGCTTCTCTATGAATTAGTATTTTCTTCCTAATATGAAACTGAGTGAAAAATGACTGGCATATGGAAGAAAAAGAATAGGATCTCACCTGGAATTAAATCAAGTGGACCCATCTCAGCTGACATTAGCTATACATTCAGCTGCAGCACCTAGATATCACACAATGGTGTTCTTGAAAACATGTTCAAACCTGCAAGGAAGTACTTGAAAATGCCTATGTCATCATTAACTATTTTGAACAGCTTGAAGAGGGAGGAAAAGCAGTGGAGGCCAGGAAACTTTGTACATACAGCCATTGTGTTTCTCAAGTCTGAGAAGAAAGTGAGACAAGAAAGGGAAGGATGCTCTCTGGTAGGATGAAGCTCCTGTAAGGCATCTCAAGTAAGGCATTAGGATAATTAGGAAACCTCCACCTCACTATGCCCAGAGGATTTTAGAAAGCACTCCCTTTGGGAAGAACAGTTGGACATACGTACCTGGAGGGGCCAGAATGGCATGGAGGGTAGCAAGCAGAGAGGTCTAAACTGCTTCCTAGCAGGAGTACTCAATAAGAGCTTCAGAGAACCCTGAAAGCAACAGGCTAGTAGTGTCTTGCATCCATCCTGCCCCGTGGCGGTCTCTCTTCCATATCAGACAGCACCAGACCACACTTAGCCTGAGTTGCTCTGCTTTCCTCCACAGACTGCAGCAGGGACTTGCAGAACATATGGAGGATTATCCGCCTAAGACATGTCTCTGCAGTGGTGACTGAAAGTGCAGAGGAGGTAACACAGAGCATTTCTGTGTGTCTCTCTTGAAGCCACAGGACTGCCAGCACCTGCGTACTGCTCCTGGCTTCAGGTCACCATTACCTGAAAGACTGCACCCTGTTTCAGTGACCAAAGCACAGGGAGCGGGCAGGCTCCTCAGAGAGATCACCTCAGCTGAGAAGGCAAGGGCTCAGCTCACAGAAAGCCCACCTCACAAACTCAACTCAACAGCAGCTCCGCCAAGACACTAGCATTTCACTGATTCCACCCATCCTCACAAATCCATTTTCTCCACATTAGAGCTGAAATTCAGTACATCCCAAAAAGCGAGGGCAAGGATATTATTTCACCTGTCCCTGGCAACAAACCCCAGGTTTTTACTGTGCTTCTAAGACGTCTGAAACAACTCTTCTACTTATTCCTCCTTTATAAGTGCAGATGGCACTGGAAAACTTGATTCAAATGGAAAGTGTGGATTTAACACTGAGCTGCTGACCCACATTAAACACTGTGCAAGCGTTTCAGCTTTCTATCTCAGTAACACAGTCTTCTCCAGCTTAATTTATTTTTGAAGCAGCCAATGAAGCATCAACTGGATTTAGGGACAGCAAAGTCAGAGAGGTCCCAAATGTCAGGTTTCCTCTTGCTAGCTGTAAAACCATGCAACAGGTGGAACGATAGGAAAACAGGGCTTTCTCTCCATTTTATCTTCCCTTTCTAACAGATATAAAAGCAAAAAGGGGATGCTAAGTCACAAATGGTAGAAAATCCCTCAGACAGCAGAGAATAAAGGGGAGACAAGGCAGTCGACACTGAGGTTTCATACTGCAGCCTGGAGAGCCACGGCATGAAATTAATTTTAACTGTTGTCGGCCCACACAACTGTCATTTTTCCAATACCTACTCAGGGCCTGATCCATGAACTCAGTGAGGAAGGTTCTCCAATGGGATGCCTAAAGAAGGATCTGGGCACTTATGATCCAAAGTGAGGGCTGCAATTGTGTTTCTTTTACTATTTATTTCTTGCTTTTGCCTAAAAGGAGATTCCCTTTCTCAGATGGTTCTTCGTGCAGCTTTCATTAACCCTGAGGTGTTGCTAGGGATTACAAATTTTATCATTAAGCTAAACTTAGTTTAGCTTAACTCCTCCTGGCACTGCTCTAGCACAGCAGAGAAATCTAGCACAGGTGGCCCATAATTCACACAGAAGTCAATCTACAATGCATGGCTCATAAACATGCAGCACAGAACAGGGGTGCCAATGCAGACCAACCCTCAAGCCCTGATTCAGCCCTTAGGCAGCCATAGAATTAGGAATGAAAAAGAAACAAGGTTTCAATACCTTGTATCCACAATCCCCAAGGTCATTTTGACCTTTAACGAACCCTTAATATCAAATCTTGGCCATCTCTGCACTCCTGTGCCTTGTAAGCAAAGGAGTATGCCAGATAGTGGAAGGAGGTAAAATTAAAACGAGGCACTTGTTCCACATGATTCAGAATGCAAGAATAGAATTAATCAGCTTTCTCTTACCCAGCCTGTCCAAACTGTGTAATAACTACATAATAATTAACATTAACAGTATAAAATACAGCTCTGGGAATATCTGTAAAAAGAGATTAGTGATGTTGGGCTTTAGGAGCCTGGCTAAGTGGAGGGCTCCTCCCCAGAACAAAGGGAAATCCAAAATCATCCTGTTCTGCGTTGCTCCGGCTCTGCCAAGCAAAGTGCAGCCGTCACAACCCAGATCAGTAGCCCACAAGCCCTGCAGAGGACCCCAGGCTCCAGGCACTTCACTCACAATGCAGCAAGGCTAGAGATTTCCCACACCTTTTATCACAGATTTTGAAGGATGTCTTGCTTCACTTGTGTGAGCTACTGTGCACTTGGGCTAGTGGGCCTAAAGCTGTAACAAGAAAATCTGGGAACAGAACACAAAACGAGAGCAAGACAAGAACCACAGCAGGACAAGAAGCCTTAGTAATTATATGATTCATTCTTTTGGTAACGCTCCTTCTATGCACTTTCCTATTACAGCCAGATCCCAGCAGGGACGGGAAGCAGCCCGGGTCCACCTAGGACAGCTCGCCTTTCGGAAAGAATACCGAAAGCTGCGACAGGAGCCGCAAGGTCTGTAAGCACGCCTCTGAGGTCAGGGAAAGGATTCCTTCTGACTTCAACAGCTTTTGGCTGCGGGTCCGAAGCGGGGTCCGGTACTGCTGTCAGCGACCCTCCGGCGGGCTCAGACCTTCAGCTTATTGTTCTAAAGCTTATAGCAGCGCCTTCACCAGTCCCGAGTCTCGCCCTGGCACCACGTAAGCAGCGCCGATGGCCAGTGCACGAAGGAGAGCGGCTCCCGGAGCCGAGGTCGCTCCGCGCCCGGGATCTCGGTAGCGCGGGGCTGGCC
>NW_008624887.1:3977-9153 GCF_000691845.1 Merops nubicus | reverse complement strand
CAGCCTTCTCCCCCACCCCCCTTCCCCCCAAACCAGTACAGCAACCCATTCAACAAAGATACTTTGCAGTTTGTCTGTTTAGGAACTGCCTACCCACACCTGGATAGGAAAACACTCTTAAATACACAGTGTCATAAGTCAGCTAGTTACCCATCCTTAAAAATGACACTTTCTGTTTTCTATAGTTCTCCAGCTTGGAAGGACTATAATTTCAAGGATACAATCACCTTCAGCAATGAAAGGTTTGTCATCCTTGGAGTACTTCCAGAGGCAAATTTTAGCCTAGTAGATATCATATCCATGGGTTTGCTCTGCTGAAAAGAGGATGTATCTCCCTACAGAGACTGCTTCTGGGTCATCTATTTTTAGCCCAGGTTCTGACTGCTCCTTTGGAAGAACATCTCTACCCACAGACCAGAGAGAGATGGCCACTGTTAGATTTGCTTGATACCTTTCTTGTAAGGCAAGGAAACAAGCACAACCTAGAATGCTCAAACCTCTTTGGCACACAAAATTCATCACTTTACTTCTATTTCCCTCCTTTAAAACACAGTGTGGTGGTATGTCTGTTACAGTACATTAGCAGATGTACAACATGCAGAACACAAGAGTCATGTCAAAGAAACACTTCTACCAAAGCTTGAGTCTTTCATTTCAGCCATGGGATCATAATCAGAGCATTCTCAGGGTTTACAGAATGATTTAGAGGGTGCATAAGTTTGAAATTAACACCTGCATAACACCTTTACATAACACAGTAAAGTGTTTTGCAGGGCAACCTTGCTCAGGAACATCCTACCCATGTTTTTTTGAAAAATATACTCATCTCAAAAGTAGGGTTTACTTTCCTGTTGTCCAAACACAACTCGCTCACGAATTCACCTGTCTGACACAGATTTTCCTTAAGGTTTCTTTACCTTTGAATTATTAATATTTAAAAACACTCCTGCGTTTTAGTTTATTTGTAGTATTAGGTATATGGATTTACATTTATACACCTGTACTGCATATGTATATATACATATAGATCCATATATATATATGTATGTCCGTATATGAATGTGTTTGTGTATATATACATACATATGCATACATACACACACACACTTTTTTTTTTTTTGCATTTTGGACATCTCAGGGAGCAGCAGAAAGTGAAACTGCAGCAAGAGCTAAAGCTGATGTGTATCCTGGGCTAGACTTTCTGCTTGCACCTGAAGAGGCCATCTCTATCCCTGAACTATCCTGAGTTCACTCCATTTGTCTCAAAGACTAGGAGAATTTTTGTAGATACAACAGCCCAAGCACCATCGCTGCAGCCCCCTACACTGACAGTTTCATCAGGGATGGAAGGGTGGGAAGTCTGAGCAAGAGCGACACAAAAGTTACAAGGACATTGGTGAGACTGATCCCTGTGCCTGAAGCTCCTGGGCTTTCTGGCAGGCACAGTATGGGTGCCTGCAGAAAGGTGTGTGAGAGGGGAGGAAATTTATTATCCCAATAAATTTCTGAGTGACTATTTAGAAGGTGTCTGGAAAGAAGAAACTGTATTTTAAAGCCTGTCATATCTGCAGCAGGTTGTTATTTGTAGAGGAAAGATTGCATAGAGGTATTAGAAGGTGCTAGATATCATCTTAGAGGAAAACTTTTTTAACATCTTTGGTGATGGAAAATTTGGGAAAAAGATGTGATAGGTGATTATTTATATGCTAGGTATTCACAGTATTTGTTAAGAACATTTTGTAAAGCCACACTGTAAAGTCAAAATGGAATACCACAGAAATGTTGGCTTGAAATATCAAAATCATTCTATGTCTCAAATTCCATACAATATATGCTTCATTTATCACTGAAAAACCTCTTCCATCCTAAGTTCAAGTTCTCCAGATTCATTCTAGGCATAAACTTAAGCTGGTTGCTTTCGCTTCTGTTGGTCACATAGGCATAGAGGCAAAAGAATTAGCTTTGATCTATTGTGTCTTTCTTAAAGCCTATGCAATGTTTTGGACTTCAAAGAATGATTTGAAAACAGGAAAAAAACTTGAATAAGGACAAATCTGGTAAAAGAAAATCAAACTAAAAATGAAATCTCATTATAGCTCCTGTTTGGCTTTGTTTGGGTTTGCTTTGTCTGTTTCTTTATGGGAGTTTTAAAGCAGAGGGAGAGAAAGATAACATTAAAAATGTGGAAATCTTGTAACTTCTGGAGATGGAGGTAAAGAAATAAGGGGAAAGACAAGCACTGCAACAGAAAAGAGCAAGCTGAGTAGCGTGGAGCAAGTTAACACTGTGAGAAGAGAATGAAAAGGTACAGAAGCGAAAAATCACCTGTTCAGACCTTCTTAAACTGACCATAGAACTCAGGCAGGTCTTTGTGATGAACCCTTTCTCCATCACCACCAGCTAGTGCAGCCTGCTGGGACTGCTTATTTTATGTAGTGATGATATCTATATGGCCCTAGCATCCTAATGTTTACAGCGTACTGTAAGCTGACTAACAGTAAGAGCCTCTCTCTTTCTTGGGCTTACGAGACAAGTAATTTGATGCATGATATGAGAGGTTAGGTTTTCTTAAGTCCTGTTGATGGCACAAATTTCATTTTATGGCAGGAGAGCCCTGACTTTGTCATGACATTACAGTAACAAGCATTCCTATGGCAAGTTCAGTACTTGTCAAGACTATTTTGATTTATATTGCTTCATCCTCTTTTTTAAATATCAAGGCTTTTCTAGATGTAGTCTAGTGGGCTCCAACCAAAACTGACACAGTTTTTTTGCACCATGTTTTGTGCCTAGATTCATCTTCAGATATCAAACTTCCTCTTTGCTCAGCCAAAATAATTACTTGCTTAAATCTGACATATGTGGATTTTTTTTTTTTTTCTTATGTGTAACTGGGTGCTCAAAAATCAGGGTAGAACCTCTCTGCAAGCAGCCTTTTCAGTCTGCATTTTACAAAGCAAAGAATTTCAGGTTCCAGCCTGGATAGGACTGAGTGGCTGTTTTTCAGTACTGGGACATCAAATGCAAGAAGTGCTTAGGAGCTCTGCAGAGTAGAGGCAGGCTTGCATGCTTAAGGTAGACAGGTGAAGGAGAGACCACATTTCACTCCAGGCCAGCACTTCAGGTTCCTAGGACCTTGGTGAGGACAATCATTGCCAGTGGATGTTCTTGGCCAGTTTTCAAATGTCAGTCCTAAGATGGTGGTGATGACTCGGTCTACTGGCATGTGTACACTTGTATGCCTAATAATTTACTTAAAAGGGGGTTCTGTGTGTGTGTAAACAAAACCTCTCCAGATCTATTCCTTTGAAAGTGAGCTATATACGAGAACAAAAAGAGAAACCCGGGTCACTAAAAGAGAAGACAGCACAACTTGTTCTGGATGTACATCACCACTTTTTAGCCTGTGAAGGTTCTAAAACTCTATGGTCCTTTTCAAGACAAGACAGTGACATAAATCCTTGCCACCCCTTCCAAACAGAATGTTGTTTCTTATTAGCTAAGGAGGAAAGGATCCAAGATAAAAAGCAAAGTGTAAGAAAGAGTGATTACTGTATAATTCCCATGAAAGACTTTTGTGGAGGCCTGCTTCTCCATAGGAATGAGAGTGGCATTTTTCATTAGAGGTTGCTGTGGTGCTTTGATTCATTTTGGCAACAAGTTAACGAAGTAGACAGAAAACCAGAACTAAACTGGTAGCTGTTGTCTGCCTTTCTTAATGCCTGATACCAAGCCTGTTATCACCTTGAATACCCAGAGCTGTGTATGACAAAGCATGGCCTACAGATACTCAGATCTGGGTAGAAATGCAAAGGTTAGGAATGCTTTATTGTCTTTTTAATACAAACCAAAAAAGCTAGGCAAAAATTTCCTACATGCCTGAAGCCTCAAATCTACCAAGAGCATTGGTTTATGCTGGGGTGGTGGCAGCAGTTCCTGCCCCAGCTGTCCATCCACGCAGTGGCTCGTGCAGGCGGCTGTACTACCCACAGCAGCACAGAGCCTTAAAGCAGTGCAGACAGGTGCCCATGCACCTTCCTGTGCTGGCCTGCAAAGCACGGCAGAGCATCGACTGCGTGTTCTCTGGGGCAGCTGGGTGTCTTTAAGGGAGTGATGGAGCTATTCCAGCCATCCTCGCGCCCAAGTCAGTCCCTCAGGTTGGAAGCCATTAAATATCTATGGGCCACTTCAGCTCCTAGAGCCTTGGTTTTTCAGAAATTAGAGGCTTCCACCACACTGAGAAGTTAGACTGGAGACTTACAGATGTTTCTGAAAATGAGGCTTAGGTTCCTGAGTTTCCACTGTACTTCGACACATCATGCATTCATGTGTAACATGTTAAATTCAAGTGACTAAGAATTGGCTTTAAAATTTATTCCTGGCTTTAGAACAAAAATTAAGATTCAGAAAAATTTGGGGTTCCTTCAGCTGTTTATCTGCTTCTGACTCTCAGAAAGAATCTCAACATTCTACTTTTTTCTTTTAGGAAAACATATTTTTGAAAATGTTTGTAAACTCTATCTGTAGCATAAGATAGTGGTTCTATTTTTATTAATTTTTAATTGGAAAGACTTCAGCTGAACTTTGACCAGCAAGAGACCAAAAAAAAAAATTCTGCTTTCGTAAGATAATAACACAAGTCAATAAAACAGTACTATCAAAAAAAAAACTTAGAACTAGTAAATGAATATTTTTCTGTGTTTTTTTTCAGTACTGTGTTTCATAGGTTTAGCTGTGGCATGTGAAAACTCTCAACATGTCAGGCACCTAAGAACAACAGATGTCAGGTTTCCCTTCTACTATCTTTCGTCAAAAAGTTGAGCTGAAAATTAAAAATCATTCCTTGAAATGAATGGTGGAATGGGACCAAATATTCTTTCGCTTCTACTGGTTTCAACATCAGTTCCTACCTTGTTTTACATATGTTGCTTTTTATTTCTTTCTTTAGAAATCCTTTCAGAAGTTTTAGTTTATTTGCATATATGATTTCATGGAATCATCTCCAAATAGGTACCACTGACATAAAAGTCCCAGACTAATTTTGCAAATGAGCATAGCTGTTTAGCAACTAGTAGTCCATGCACTCTCAGAGAAAACGTTTCTAAGAGCTTCTAAATCATGTTGGCATTTTAAAATATTTGAACACATAAGGGGAAAGCAATATGCCACCCACCCA
>NW_008624887.1:0-3946 GCF_000691845.1 Merops nubicus | reverse complement strand
AATAGGCCACCACAAAAAAAAAAAAAAAAAAAAAAAAAAAAGGAGGAAAAAAAGAAAAAGAAAAAAAGAATGTTTAAGTGTGAGAAATAAAGGCACTAAAAATAAGATCAGAGGACTGGGGCAGAAGTTTGAAAAGTTACTGCCCTGAGCTGTTATCTCTCTTCCTCTGCTGGGAGTTACTGAATTTAGTGTCCACTCAGCTAAAAAGAATGCTCATCTCAGCCAGCCCAGTGCAAAACCTGGTGTCTTATTTTAAAAAGCCCATAAAAATGGATTTTCACTGCTGTGCCAGCTTTTGTTCTAAAGAAACTCAGGGTGTGACTTGAACTTCCCTCTGCTGGTACTGCGGGTTGTCAAAGGAGGAGGGAGGACGGCAGCCTGTACTGAAAAGTCAAGGGACACTGGTTGCAGTGGCCACTTCACAAAGACACGGTCGTGTTTTGCAGTGGGCCTGTCTCGAACCATGCTGTGACACTCTCAGCAGCCTTTTGCTAAAGCTGTTGGAGTCTCAGCACTTTTTTTTTCTCACTGGCAGGATTCATTAACCTTGCTGCAGGGTTTCTGCCATTGCTTGGATGAGTAAATTCTGAGAAATGTACCCTGGTTGCAGAGGTTAGAAGAGGTGAGTGGTGGTGCAGCTCCAGCAATATTAGTGTGAAGGTTCATGGAGATGCACACAAGCACTGCCAAACATGATAGTGTCTTCTGGCAGTGAATGTACATCAGAGGAAATGTAGAGGGGTAACTATTAAGAAAACTGTGTCTGCAGGCCTCCTTTCCACTGAAACACATCAACTACCTGGGGTCAGTGAGCCAAGGATGCTGGGAAGGCTGGATGGCCATTTATTACAACCCTCCAGACAGCTTCCAAATTCTGCTATTGATGTTCAGGGAGGGAATTTCCACTGTAATTTGCTAACAGGAAGTGAAAAAGGTCTCCTCCCATCCCCAAAAAAGTCCCTTTGATCTTTAAAAGGCAACACATCTGGTGTAAGCACAAGTGACATCTCAACTGATGAACGTCAGCAGCTCACAGGCTGTACCAGTCAACCCATTTCTCTTGGGCAGGTGTTTTGGCCAGAGGCTGGGATTAGGAGGGCACATGAGGTGGCAGGGCTCACTCTCTCTGATGGTATTCCTTTCCTTCTTTCACATGAAGTGGTGCTTCAAAGCACCCTAGATCCTGCAGCTCTTGATGCCTGTGCTGTTCACATCTAGAGCAGCAGTAATCAACTTGCACAGCTGCAGGTAATTCTGAGTTTTGGCCAGTCATCAGGTGCCACTTGTCTTTTTCAGTCATCACTACGTTGTGCAGGTCTGCCAAGGTTTATAACAGCATTGAAGAAGATCATCAATAACATGAATTAGCAATCCCTTATAAAGAAGAGAGCCAGCTATAACCTTTGCCCTGAAATTAAGGGGAAAGTTCTAACCTTCTTCTTCTAAGTCTGAAACTAGTCAATAAAATAAATCCTTAGGAATTTGACTCCTTCCCATCTTAATTCCCCTGTCTAGATTTGCTGAATTATAGCTTAATAATTTACTGCTTACGCACTCCTTACTTTTTTTCTGTTTCCTAACACTCAGTGATGAAGTATTTATGATCGCTAGACTCTCTTTCCCCTAACATCCTTATTAATTTTTATACAAGTTAATGTTACTAAACCTTTCTTATCATGTCTTCCAGCTGGAAAGAACAATCAAGACTGTAAGGCCGGTCTCTTTGCAAAACTAACACCCCTTGAACTAGTTACTCCCTTGTCTGATCTGCATGGTTCAGTTTTCAGAAAACAAAGTGAGTTTACATGGGTCAGCTTTGTCAGTTATAGCCTTACATCTGGGATGTCACAGCACTGTGGAGATACAGGCTAAGATTCACTAGGGGAAAGATAAATGCATGTTGAATAATCCTTGTCATGACCTAGAGCATTTAGCTTGCCTCTTGAACAAGGAGACACTGATGATGAGCCCTGAAGATATTGCAGAGTTCATTTCAGTTGAATTGAGCCTAGAATAGTTTTGCTCAGTTAAAATATTTTTGTTTCAAGAAAACATGCTTTGCAAGTTCTCCTACAGAAGCTATGAAAAGGAAAACGGTATCAAAGTTCTGGTAAAGCCCAGTTTTCTTGTGTATGTTGTGCAGCTGACTTTTAGTAATTGTTGAGCAGATTCATCCCACTTTATTTACAGAAAATGCATAGGAAAAGTGTTATTTAAAATCCTTTCATTATCAAAAGTTGCCTGACACATACCTTCTCTAAGTCATATTTTGCAAATCATATCAGACATGATATGAATTACTGCAGTCTTTATGTGCACTGCTGTCTACCTAAGTGACAGGGAGCTGAGTCATGTTTCCTGACTGATTACCAGCTTGGTGTATAGGGGAATGACAAGCAGCCAGTAGTGAATAATGGTAACTTGTTTCCTCCCAAGTGTCAATCCAGGACAGTCTTATAAGCGGAAATCACAATATTTCTGTGTGTGCAGAGAAAACAAAAAATGGCTGCAAGGTGTAATGAGATGGATTTTACAAATGTATTTTTAAGTATAATTGTAGACATTAAAAAATACCCAGTAATTAAGGAAACAGCTTGCTTTGTGACCAAATCTGTTGTAGCCACTGTTCCACTTAGAGCTTCCTGTATTTCTTCGAGAAGCTTGCTAACATCTCCTTGGGACAAAAGCATCCGTTAACTTCAGTGAATCCAGGATTCTCCTATGTCTCCCACATGAACATAATCCATGATGAATAACATACTGGTTACCAACCGCACAGGAAGTCGGGGAAACAAAATGCCTTAAACAATTGATATGTACTTTTATATGCCATGCAAGATTATTCAGCAGCGTTAGATTATCCAACAAACTATTCAGAACAACAAAATAAGGAATTTTCCTGAAGCATTTGATTACTTGCAAGTAAGATTGAATAAACACCCCTCAAAGTAGTTTGAACAGATATTTCGGCTTCAGTTGTTATTGGGCAACTGCTCTTATTCTTCAGAATAAGACTTTCTCCAGCTGAGGGTAAGATACTTTTCTTCTCATGCTTATTGGAGGGTAAGAGCATCCTCACAGATAGCCAGTGTGAAGCTACAGACCTTCTAAGACAGCCTACAGGTGTAAGTTTGTATACTATCTTATTTTGCCACAATCATCTGTAAATCCAAGTCCGATGTTCCATTTCTGGGTGAGCAGGGCGCCAGGATCTGTCCTTAAATAAGAGATGTCAATGGTCTTCAAAACTCACATAGTTTGATCAGTTTCTCCTGTGTCCTCCTGCACTGTGTCTTTCTGTTGTTGGGCTTCTGGAGACCTAAGATGAGATGAAAGTCACCAATAAAAATTTACGCGCTAGTGTCTGTGTGACATCTGCCTGCAAGACTTAAAAAAAAAAAAAAAAAAAATCAACTCTTAGGCCTGTGTGACTGTCAAGAAACCATGCGTGAGGAAGTTTACACAGCATGGCTCACATTACTCCTGAGCTCCATGTTACCTGTATTTGGGGCTGCCACAGTTCACTTCTCTGAATGAAGAATGCAGGCACCATTCAGGCCAACAGCTATATTTTTTCATTTTTTGGCTGGGCACTCATAGCAGGACAGCTTTGTCTTGTGGACATTTCATTGTCACAGTACTTTCTTTTTCCCCGTCTTTTTCACTTGCCTGCCTTGCCTCCTGTGCTCCCTTAGCCTGGTTTATTTGATTTATTTCGAAGTCACTGGGGAAGCTCAAGTTACAGCTTTGAAGTAAGCAGTGACTTCAGGGTCCTTGGCATGCACACACTTCCCCTGTCTAAGCCACACCAGGCGTTGCCCACTCTCAGAGAGGCCCTTCTTCTGAGTAAGGGAGCAGAATTTTTAGCTCTTGATCTTTACAAATGAACTGTGAGCCACACATCAGGCTTTGGGGTTTCTTTTTTTTTTTTTTTATAATTATTATT
>NW_008624886.1:312-49255 GCF_000691845.1 Merops nubicus | reverse complement strand
CCGGCGGGTCCCGCCGCGTCCCCGAGCGGGGCCAGTGCTGTTGCTCGCGCTGCCGGGCCTGTTCGAGCGTTAGGCGGGTGCTCTGTGCCTGCTCGCTGGCCTCTGCCACGGGGTCTGTCCGCTCCCCTCTGCCCCAGCAGGGGTGGGCAGCTAGCGCTGTCACGGTGCTGTATTACCGCCGGCGAAGCCCCTCACCCGACACTAACTGTTGAAAAGAGGAACGTGAGCAGCAGCGTTATTCCCCGGTTGTGGCCGAAGGGGTTGCTTTCTGTAGCCGTGTTCTCACGCAGATCTCTTCAGAGAATTCCTAACAGCTTCCTCTCATTGTTGGTGTACGGTTGTCATTGGTGTGGTGAGTACCAAAGATTCCTGTCTGCCTCTTACAGATTGCTGTTCAGCTTCCACAGCACTGGTGCCTCCTTCTGTAACAAATGTTTGTGGCTGATTAGTCAGCTAACTGGTACAGAGCGTTCATCTTACATTCCCTGTTCATCAATGATTATCATGCTCAGCCATGTTCCTAATGCTGCTTAGGTTGATATGTTCTAGCCACCACTGATACCATGTTCATAGAGCACACAGTTCTGCTGTCTGCATTTTTGATACCTCCTTTTTCAGATATTGGTCATGTTTGCTTCCTATGCAGGGAGTTTTCTTATTGACAACTAGTTTTTTGTTGCTCTGTTGTCTTTTCTTGTTTTCTCTATTTCACTTTCTTTCCTAGAAGCTTGCTTAGCCCTTTTATCACAAGAGAAGTTTGAATAAATTCTCTTGTCTCTTCTTGGATCAGTGGACATGCAGGCTTTCTTACTATTTTAGGCATCATTTTTCCAGGCTCAAATTAGGAGTAGAACAGGAAGGATATTAGCAAAGAGCTAATGTTTATGTTCCTCTATTCTCCTGCCTTATTCTTAAAAACACTTGTGTTTCAGCTTTTGCATGGGAGGTCCTCTCTGTTATCGAGTGAATTTGCTGCATAAAGGTTGAGGCTGACATAAGATTCTGCCAGACTGCCTTTCTAGGGGTGGAGAAGACCATTAGGTGGAGGCTGGGGATAAAACTTTTCACCTTGCAGAACTGTTCCTGAACAGTTAAATTTAAAATTTAATTAGTTCTACTGTTCTTGTAAAAGCTGTGTTTTTCTATTCAGGGAATGAATAGCAGCTTAGGCTCTTAGTGTTCTATAAAGCTGTGTTACTTGTCATGTGGAAACCTAGAGATTAACACACTGAAATAATCACTGTTCTGGGATGTGGTATTGGGAAGGAGAGATGGCAGGGTGACATAATTTGCCCCTGATAGGGGCATATGGAGGCATTATCCAAATCTCTTAAGCTGTGACTGTACTTTTTAGAGGTAACTTGAGGTACTATGGAAAACGATGACTTTAGAGCAGTGAATCAAACATCTGTACTTGTAATTTAACCTTGCTCAATAATGGAAATGTGCTGGGTGCTGCTAGACTCACATTGCCTTGTTACTCCCCTTTCTTCCCTGTATTTCTAGCTCCTGTATCCTGACTTCCATGCTTCTGCTTTGGCAGTGCCAGAACTTGGATTAACAACAGGTTTTAGGGAAGCCTATATATGCTGGGCTTTTGGTGCCTGTAATTACTGCCAAAAGTTGCAGATCCCCACCTGAAACTGGTGTTGTGGTCTTCAGCAAGAGCCTAGATGTCATAGTTCTGCCAGTATATTGTAGCCTTCATCTGCACTTTTGAGTTTCTCTGGAAGATGGTATTTCATGATGGTTCAATAGCTCTGAATTATTATTTCAAAGGTGTGCTATAGATTAGCTAAACTTCTGTGCAAGTATTTGCCCTTCTGCAGCCTAAATAGCTTGTCAAGATTAAGCTCATATGCAGTTAAAAAAACTGCATCAAACTCAGCTGATGGAGTTCAGTGGTAAACCATTGATTTAACTTCAGTGAGCGAGGGCAGTCTGTCCTTGGAGAGGAGCAAAGTCCCACTTGCCCAACGTATGTGGGCGTCAATGATGCTAACCTAGTCAGTCAGTACCTCGCCCTCTTGTAGCTCTGGGCAGGCCTCTGTGCCCAAGGGCTTGTCTTTTCTCCACCTCTATCAGTTGGCTTGATAGTGGAGATTGTCTCTGGCTGCCAGCCTTGCTCTGCCAGCGTCAGGCAGCACTTATCCAAAGTGCTTTGTGAAGCAATTCTGTACAAATCAGGCGCTTGAGAGATCTTTGTGCCCGTGCTGTGGTAGAGGTGATGGCAGTGGAAGGAAGTCTTGTGCTTTGATGTACAGAAGACTTTCATCTGTGTTTCTAGGTTGACCAAGAATTGCAGTTCCCTAGCACTTGCTCTGTTGTTGAGAAATACTTGAATTTCTCATGGTCAGGGGTTCAGTCTGGCTGAAATAAATGACAGTGCTAACTTCCTCTAAACACCAAACCCTTCTGGAAACTCTGATGTACTCAGGAGTTGCTAATAATTGATCTGTGGCACTGAGCTCTCCAAGAGTGCACTACAGGCTCCTCAGGGGAAAGGTCAGGTAGGGCAAGTGACTGGCTGTTAGTGAGGGGTTCCCTGTTCAACAACTTATCCTGCTTCTAAACTTATTGACATCTTCAAAGATGCTTTTTTAGAGAGATGCCTGTTCCAGAAAGATAATGCTGAGGATGTTCGAGCCTGTGTCCCTCAACGGGGACACTCAGTTCTGTGAAGTGTTGATTGGGCATATGTGAGTATGAAAGATTGTACCCAGTGAAGTAAGCAAAGGCGTGCTCACAGTGGATGTCCTTGGAAGAAGCAAGGAGAAAACGTTCCAGGATGTGTGCCTGTGATGTCCCTAATGCCCTGCTGGGATTGAGCAGGGGAATGGGCAGTGTAGCTCTGCAGACTTCGTGTGGTGGTGGCTGCTGTAGAGCTCCAAAACCTCTGTTGATTTTAATAGGCATTCTGATACCACCTGAGTGTTCTACTGTAGTGGTAACTGCATGTTGGCCAGGTCCTGTCTCTTCCTGTTCTCCTGAAATGTTATTGCTTCATTTTTAATGTAGTTACTGACTTAAAATTCTCTAGCATTAGCCTTCTGTCACGGGCAGACCAGGAGAGAATGACTCTGCAAATCTGCTGTGGAGCAGGGCTACTCATCAGGGGAATAACATGGTTGAAGACCTCAGAGTAAAGTGCCACCTCAGTTTTTATTCATGTTCAGATAGAGGTGTTTTCAGGTGGATTGAACTGCAGCAGTTGTGAATAAAGTTCTTCTTACGAAGGAGTGACTTCTTCACAGAAGACTCCTTCAGGGAGGGTTGGTCTGTATTGCAGTTTGTGTTGGCTCACTTGGCTGCCTGTGGTTTGATGCTAGCAGTGTTCCCTCAGCTGCTGAGCATGGATTGTTGGGTTCTCTGTGATTATTGTTTCTTCCCTTGACATTAATGCTGCCCATGGATACAGGGTTATGTGGTAGGCAAGTGACACCTGCTAATGCTGGAACACTGGGGAGCTGTTAGCCAGTAGTTTTTCTCTCTCAGTACCTAAAAGAAAGCTTGGCCTCCTCTACAAGGAGCTGAAGCTCTGACAAGGAGCTGAAGCTCTGCCCTGTAGTTCCATAAGGCAGTGGTTAGGGTGTGATAAAGTCTTAAGTCTCTGCAGTAATCAAATAACTGTTTGCTTGAATAGCATCAGTCGTTCATTTCAGATAAGATGCTATTAAGTTATTTCTGTGGAGTCATCAGAACCTTGCCTTGTCTTAGTTTAACCTTGTACATCAGGTGTGTGCACTGATAAAAGCTGATGTGCACAATAAAAGCTAACGCAGTGTTTGTGAGTCCATCTGTGACAAGCAGGAACCAGATAAGGTGGCATCCAAGGAGTCTACATAGCAACCCTCTTATATAATGTACAAAAGCTGCCTGTGATGCAGCAGAACCATTTTGATCAGTTGAAATGATATTGTGAAGGAAAAGAGGCTGTGTAGTTGGAAGGAGTTGAGATTCAAGGCTAATTTGACTGTGAATTAGCCTTCCTGGGGAAGTGAAAGACTTGTAGAGGCTCTGTCCCTGTTGGCTATGGAGTTATTTGTGGGTGCTTTAAGGAAGCTGCCTTGGCATGTACACCCAGGCCTCTTAGGTGTTTGGCTTGTGCTCTGAAGGTGTAGGAGTTCTGGAAGCCTATAAAAGGACAAAACCTCCAGTTGAAGGCACCTGTCTTTCTGGCTGTGCTGATGGTGCCTTGTGCTGTGAACTTTGTCCTGGTAACCTCACAGTACCTCTAAACTTAGTGTATGAGCCAAGTGTTTTATCTGATGGAAAGGTCAAATTCCAGTGAAGGCAATAGCCAAGAAATTTGTGTTGGAACACAGTGTAAATGGTACCTGCTGCTTTGTATGCTCAGCAGCTGGCCAAGTCCTGGCCTGAGTGCTGGCTCTGGCACGAGGCAGAGGGATTTGCACCAAGGATTGCCTGCCGTCCAAATAAAGTTCTTTGGAACATCCTTGTGATGGCACATGTCAGTGTGACCTCTTTATGTGGAGATAAAATCTATCAGACCTTTGACAACAAAGCTGTGCTGGGCTTTGCCAGACTGCTGGTGATTCTGGTGAGTCTTTCATGACTACATCTGAGAAACCTAAGCTTAAGTGCTTGAGGTGCTTAGCTGATTCCTAATTATACCCTTTATGCTTTGAGGTCTGAGACTCAGCTGGCTGGTTTAATGGCCAGGAGTACAGTGTGATACATCAAGATGATCTCAGTGTTTGCTTCTGACATGTTCTGAGCTACCCCTGAAGATAATAGGGGGTTCTGCATGGGGTAAGCTTGGGATGGTTAGATGCTAGGCTTGAAATAAACAGTGTGATGCCTTGCTTTGCCTAAAAAGATGAGGCATAGTGCTGGTGTGTCCCAAAAATCCTCATATCTATGTAACTTTTTGGGAGTCCTTAAAGTAGCAGTTTAGGCTTACCAGTTTAAAAGTAAAAGCATAGCATTTTTTTATACAAAAAGTGCTGGATAAAAGGCAGGATGTGGGTCTGTGCAATAAAGCTTAAGGGTTTTTTCATACTCCTCTTGCAGAGATTCCTGTACTCGTGTAGCTTGTGTGACCTCAGACTGTCCTCCAGTGCCTTACAAAAACTTAGCCTGGCAGCCTTTCCTGTCGAGACACGTTGCCCCAGAGTCTTTCCCACGTGTCTACATTTCCTACGTACATTTTCATCTGGATGGTCTGTAAACATCATCCTCTGTATTTAAACCATGCAAAGCTCAGCAGTGTGACTTCTGTACACTTCCTGGAGTGAGATTCAAATAATATGCTGGCACAAAACTTGGCTTTGTTTAAAACCTTTGTAGAGCTCTGCGTTGCCACCCTTCCCTTAATAAAGTTCCCTTCTCCACAATGTGTTTCTGAATATCTTGCCTGGTAGTAACAGGCCTGGAACTTCTGGGTTTACAGTGTATGTGTTAGAAGAGGCATTAGCTTTGGCTGATATTAAAATTTCCTGAAAACATTCCCTAAAGAACTAATTTCAGTGAAACAGCCTTGCTTCTGCCCTCATTAAAGAGGAGGGGAAAAAAAATATATATTTCTGACCTGAATCTGTGTAGGCACATCTCTTTTAAAGTAGGGTGTTTTGTTTTCTTCTTGTCTAGCAGGCTTGCTTTCAGAGTCTTATTTGTAGTGCCTGCTTGGGGAATAAATGAAACCAGTCCAAGAAATGTCTGATAAGTTAGTTAATCAAGGCTGTCTGCTTAATCTGTCTAGAAACAGCCCTTTGAGCTCTTCTGAGTCTTAGTGGGCAGGAGAGAGTCTTAAGCTACTTGGTAGAAGCTGTAAAAGGAGAGGAACAGGGCTTTTAAAACACATTCAGTGTTGGCCAGGCATGCTCCAGTGTTTTGGTGAGCTCTGAAAGCACTGGTAGGAGGGCATCTGGGAGGCTTTTTTACCAAACTGCAATTGCTGGAGACAAGATCCTTCAAGATTCTTTAGTGAATGTAACAAAGCATAAAATACCTTGTTAGTGGAGCCTCTTTTAAAGAGGCTGCCTTTCCTCTTGTCTGTGGGCAGTTCCATACAGCTCTAGCTTTGCTTTAGCCCAAAGCATTTCTAATTCTTCAGTGAAATGAGTCTGCCAGGCTTTTAGTCACTCCTTAACAGGCCCGAGGGAAGGACCCTATGGGAGTGCCCTCCTTTAATGTCTTTGCTTTTTTAATGTTGGCTTTCCAGTATGCAGAGTCAGGCTTAGCTTGGGATGGGTGGAGGAGCTGTGATGCTTGGTAGCTACCTAATCTTCTGTGTGCCTCACTGAGCTGAGTCATGGGCTAAAGTGTCTTCTGTCCCTGAGGAGACTCCAGGAAACCTGGAACAGAAATGTCTACAGCTCTCAGATTTGTTGTCAGTTACCATAATTCACTTGCTGTACAAGTGAGTACCTTGTTGATGGCTTTCCCAAAACCCAACATCACTGAAAGGATATATAAGTTTTTCTCATTACACTTGTACAGGTGAGGAATGTTCTGTTGACAACAATCTAGAAGTGTTTCCTGTAACATGATTTTCAGCTTTTTTTATTTGGTGGTGAAAGGGCAAATGAAAAGACTCCACAAATTCACCCCTTGCTTTCCAGTGACTGATTTTCAAAATCAGTCCTTGGTCACAAAGGGGACTGGAGAATCTTGCTTGAAAAGGCTGCCAGTCTTTGGGGCTGTCATGCTTTTAAATGATGAACTGCACACTTCTGGTGCTTCAGAAGAACATTCTTGGCCCAAAGAGCTTTACTTTCTTTGTGTTCCTCAGTGCACATCCCAAACCCTGTGATGGATGAAGAGGCAGGCTTCATTGCTTCCAGTGATACACCTACTGCCTCATGCTAATTGTCTAGCATGCTAAAAGTGAATCTAGTGTTCTGTGTACAGAAAAGGCTAAAAGTTTATATTAGTGCTGACCCATTTAGAAGAGGTTCTAGATTAAAATTTGACTGGCTCAACATTGTGGTTATCTGTCCCTCTTCATAAACACGTTTATTTATTGGGTCAATGCAAAGTGGGCTTAACAAAACAGAAGCAAGGTGACCTCATTCCAGCTTGTGAATAGGGAGGCATTTGTCCTATGTGATTAGAGGCAGACCTCTCAAATCAAAGAATCCAAGAATGGAAGGTCCCTTACAACCTAAGTTCCTTTTTAAGGTAGTGACAGGCTAAAATGAGATACAGAAGTATCAGAAAAGATGTGGTGTGTTTGTAGTCTGAAGGTTCTGTGGGAGAGAAGACTGTCAGGGAGCTCCAGCTTGGTTGGATCAGTTACATGGAGTCACTGGTACAATGACTCATCATGCCCAGTTTTATTTTTACCAAATTAGCCAATAACATAAAAGCTGTAAACAAAAACTAGTTTAAAATCCAGATGGCAGGAAGGTGCTGGGGAACTTTTGTATTGTTGTCTCAATTTTCTAAAGAAAACAATGAAAGGAAGATGTTAAAAGCTCCTGGGAGTTCCAGCTGGGGAAGATTTGGTGGAGCACCTGATTATCCTCAAGTCAGTGATTGTTTAGGAACTTGGTCTCCCCTTCTGGTTGTACTTTCTCTGGAGAAGCCTTTGCTTTAGTCTGCCTGTTGTCTTTTGTCCAGTTGGCTGTAGTGTTGCTGAGTGTCTCAGTGTGGAAGTGAGGTGACATACTGCAGCTGAACCCTCTACTCCAACTCTTCTTTGACATGTATGATGCCAGTATAATTTTCTGATTAGAAGAATAAATGGGGTTTTTGTAGCCTGCTCCTCATTCCCTTCTACTGTGAAGCTCAGTACTGGAAAATAAAAGCTTCAGAGTTGTTAAATATTAAATGTCTCTGCTTTCCTCAGCCTCTGTTCTCCTGCAATGCAGATGGTTATGGTGGCAGAAACTTGCAGCTTTCCAGTGGGGTGTTAATCATTGGCTGATGTCAGACTTGTTTTCTTCTGAGAGATTTTGGTGTAGCTGCACTGAGTACAGAAAGTACTTCTGAGGTTTTGTCTTCCTGCTAGGAAGAAGAGCAAGGGTTTGGTATGGCCTGTCCTGTGGGGGTGTTTTCAGTCTTGGAAGAAGTGGCTGTGCTGGGGAGCAGACAGTTTGGGAGCTTTTTTTCTAGAAGCTGCATTTCCCCATGGGTTTGTTGTGCCTGTGGGAACCCAGTTCCAATTGTAAATACCACTTCACATTTTTAGTCCCAGGCTGAAAGCTGTCTTTTAATGGCATCATCAAATTCTTGTAACAAGCCTTGCTGCGTGTGCACTGGTGTTAATTAGGTGGCTCTCTCCGAGCCTCCTGGTGACACTCACCACGTTGTTGAAGTGTGACATGCTGTAACTTCTCAAATAAAGGAAGTGTTGGAACAAGCAGTGACTCTTTACAAGCTTCTGTCTGTAGGAGTGAGCTGCTTTGCTAAGCCTGAGTGAAAGTAGCAGGAAACTTCTTTCAGTCTGGCTTCACACTTCAGTAACAGTGCAGATACTGCACAAAGTTGAGAAGAACTTGTAGTCTCCTAAATAGGAAGAGGTTTGGGTAGTTTTTGTAACTGGGGGCAATGTTACTGTCTCGTGAAGATGGCCACTGGGTGATCTTCTGGAAGTTCAGAGCTTGGCTTTCCTCTGTGGTTGCACTGGTTTTCACTATTGCCTTGTCTGTCTCTACTCCTGTAGGTTTATTTGCACACTGCAGATGAATTAATGTGCTGTAGGCAATGGATCTGGTCTGGAATCTGTCCACGGGCAAGAGGCTTGATGGATTGGAGCTGAAGTGGTCGTGACTGACTACACAAATCAATTACAGTGCCTGTGATGGGACCTCTGTAAACTCAGTGTTGCAGCTGGGAGGTGCAGCCTTATCAGTAATAACCAGTTTGCTTTTTCTACCCTCACAGGGCAGCGTGGGTAGCACGTGGATCCAGACAGTGACAGCTCCAAGGACTGGCAATTCTTTCTAGTCTGAAGAAAAAGTGACATTGGTAAGACTCGAGTTGTCAGTTGCTATGTTATTTGGGCTATCTGTGTGGCTGAGGGAAAAACCTGCCCTTTCAATAGGAATGAAATGTTTCTGTAATAACTGTAGACAGATGTTTCAACCACATCTTCAAAAGAAGCTGGATTGGTTTAAAAAAAACTTATTTCAAGCTGGAAGGTTATTGTGGCTTTTAAAATTCTCTTTCCTGCCCTCCTGCCTTTACTCTGAAGCCCTTGAAAAGACTATATATAAATCTAGTCCTCCTTCAGCTGCAGAACTACAGTGAATTAAAAAAAAAATGTTAAACTCACTGGTATATAAAGTGACCACCTTAAATTCACGTGGGAGTTAGTACCAGTATTCTCATGGACTTGTGAACACAGTAATTCTTTAAAGTTCTCCTCAAGCCTGGCTTGTAGATCTTGGAAGCAGCACACACCAAAGCTGATGATGTCTTTATAGGTGAATCAAGCTCAGCTTTTATTGTAGCTGGCTAGTCTTGGCCAAGGTCCTGAAGGATTGATTGTTGGCAGGCTGCAGGGTTTGACACCTGAGACACTGTTGCAATGCTAGTGCAGCACTGCTTAGGAGTAAACCTCCTTTCCAGCTGATGAGCCAGTTTCTATTGCTTATGGTGGTCAGGATTTTTATAGCAGTACAAAATAAACTCCATTTCATCTGAAGAGGTGCTAATCTAAGTTGATACACTAGGATTTTTGTAGCAGTGTTCATTGATACAGTCAGTTATACATTCAGTTGGTTAGCACAGCCCGTGTAACATGGCATTGTTAAATATCCAATGGTATACTGCTAAAAGCTTTGATTTTTTTTTTTTTAATTTATTTCCAGGCTCAAAATGAGTGCCATGTTGGAAACCCCTGAGCTGCCAGCAGTGTTTGATGGGGTGAAGCTGGCTGCAGTGGCTGCTGTTCTGTACGTGATTGTTCGCTGCTTGAATTTAAAAAGCCCAACTGCCCCTCCTGAACTCATTTACCAGGACTCTGCTTTGGCCCGCTTTCTAATCAAATCCTGCCCACTTCTCACCAAAGAGTAAGTTAACATTTTTTTTCCATGTTAACCTGTGTTGACCTGCACTTAACCATTCTTCTGCCTAGTGTGTTTCCTAAACCTGAGTGTAAATGAATGTCACGATATTCTCTTGGGAAGGAAAATAAACATGTTCCAAGTAAGTGTTTTGTTACTGTTAGTGCTCCAGGTGCCTGGGTTTGGCACCAAGTCTTGTTGTGCTGGATGTAAGGAAAAAGTAATCTCTGCCCCTCTATATAGTAGCTGTATGCCAATATTGTGTTATACCAGCATTCCATAGCCCACTGTCTGTGGGAATAGGGGAGGGATGGATGCAGTCAGCACTTCCCTTTCTGTTAGGGAAGAAATTTGTTGGGGCTCTCTGCAAGGAAACTTTCATGGTGTGCCTGTGCACTTAAAATAAACACAGGGGTGGCTATCAGTTTTAAAGTGCCTATGGTTACCTGAAATGCCTTAAGTTGGTTGAAGACTAATGGAATCTATTACTGGGTGGAGCACATTATCCCAACCAGTTTAGTAAAGCAATGACATACTGGCCAGCTCTGAGCCTTGTCAAATTGACCTTATGTCAACTGTGTTTGAGCAGGCTGATCCTTGCCCTTCCCATTGCAGGACCACCAGAGTCAGTACAGCTGCCCTTACCTTCCCCAGTGACATGAAGCATTTACTGCAATTTCATGAGGCTCTGGAGGGACAAGGACTTTGATTACAGTATTTCTCTTCTGCAGTCACTTTGAAACTTGCAAGCCCTATTTGGAAGCCCTAAATACATCAATTATCTCATAAGCACCAAGTGCAGCTGCATGAACCTTCCTTTTGGATCTAAAAAGTCAAACTGTCATAATGATAGTCATTTCAGGGGAGATGAGAGGCTTTTAGTGGTGCTGTTAGATGCCTTGATTACTTGAGGTATAAGATCTTAGGCCATAGGATCTGTAAACTTACAGGAAACAAAGCATTATCTGTTTTAAATTGGAGCCCAAAGAGTTCTCTGATGCTCTCTTGAGTTTGGTGGTAATGTGTCTGAAGCTGAGCATTGAAATGGGATCCTTGATTATGGCTGGTGTCTTAACTGCAAAGCAGTTCCTTCCCTAAAGAATACCAAGTAACTAGAACATCCTTAGTGTATCTTAGACACTTGTCATGTCAGTGTTGGCACTCCAGATTGACATGTCTCAAGCTACTGAAAGAGCAAGCATGAAGCTGTGCTGGTTACCAGTCTCAAAGACCTATTTTTCTCAGGCTAATCTTTGGAAACAGATTTTAAGGTGCTTCAGAGTCCATTTTACTCCTAGTTCAGCTCTGTTCCTATGGCACAGGCTCCTAACACTACCATATTAGAGGCATAGTTTTGACTGACTCAGAACAAAGCATTCCCAAAGGAATGAAAAGTCAGAACATGGCTAAAATTCACCATGTCTCTGTTGTGCACGAATTGCAGGAGTGAAGACCTGCTCACAGAACCCTGGTGTTGTGTTAACAGTGTGCAATCTCAGATTGTTTGCTTTCTCTGGCTCAGTTCAGAGCTCAGGCTTGCCAGTTTCTCTGAAAACTGTAGCAATGATTTCCCACATATGGTTCTTGGGCAGAGCATTGCCTGAAAGGCCTGCCTGGCCCCAGGGGAAAAACCCTGTTGAAACAAACTGGAACAAAATCAGTTGATAGGTAATTCTTCAGCCTTGTTACTTGTACACCTATGTTAGGAAAGACAGGAATATAATTGCTGTTGGGCATTGAAAGGGCTTACAGGAAAGACAGCTCTGCAAGATGTGTCTGTGGTATTTTTTTTCCATTCTAGTGATACTATCACAGACATTCTTTAATATAAAGATTCTAAAAAAAATCAAAGAAATAGTGTCCTTAGGCATGAAAGTCACGGGGAGACTAAAGGGGAACAAATATATTTAAATCCTACAATTATGCATGAAATAGTTTGTAGGACTAATTAGCCAAAAGCTATGTGAAAACAGCTTGTGCCATACTCCACTGAAAAATTTTGCAAGGCTTTGATTACTTGCTAATTATTCAGAGTGTTAGGAAAGCTGATTAAGCAGCTCTTTCCAAATTCTACTGTGAAAGCAAAATAAGTAGCCCAGCAATCTCTCCTGTTACATCAGTACTGGGTTTGTTGTAAGATCTAAGACCAGTTCTTCTGTACAGCTGTGAACTGGCTTTCAGACCTGGTTTGTTCAGCACCCTTGTGCTTAAGGGAGGAAGAGGCAAGGATATTGCTGAAAAAATACAGTAATGGGGAGAAAGCAGGAATAAGCCAAGTTATTCTATCTGTGCAGCTGTTCAAAAATACTTGGAAAAAAACACTTTTGGATTTTATTTCCCTTTTGTGGCACAATCTTCACCTATGGACTTGTTTAGTACAGTTGAACCATAGCATCATTCAGTAAGCCAAGTGGTGGTGGATGAATAATTTAAGAGCTTTGGACAGTAAAATTGCCTGAGATGGCTGCATGCCAGGTACCTTGTACTTGCAGATGTTAGTACTGCTTTTTACAGTTCTCTACCTGCTAGAAGCCTTCTACATATTGGTCAAACACTGGTAAGCAAGAGACTGTTTTCCTAGAGCTCATTGTTTCTTGCCTGTTTATTTCCCTTCCTCTATGCCTGTCCAGCTCTGTACCTTGGCTTACCAAGTGGAGTAGCATAATCAGACCCTTTTTCATTCAATGGACTGCTTCTGGCATGGAAACTCTTGCAAATCAACACAGCAATTGGTGCCTTCAAACACTTGGGCCTAACCCCTGGCTGCAGCTGTCCCCTTTTCCAGGCTTTCCAGTTGGTACAGAAAGTCTGCCATCTGCTCTCTTACTCCTGTAGAAATGCAGCACTGACTCTTTGATTGATGAGGATGAATTTGGCCAGTGCTTGCTCTACTGGGCTAGAGATCTTTTTTTCTACCATCAAGTGTTTGTTGTATCTTTATTCCTGTAGAGTCATGGCACAAGTGTCATCCTCAGCAAGGATAATTGTTTTCTGTGTCTGCACATCTTATCATTAATAAAGGCAAGCTCCTCAAAGATTGAGGCAAAAGACTGTCAAGCCTGTTAGTAAACACTGTCAAAGATCCAGCCTAGATCCTTCTCATCTTTTGTTTGCACAGTAATCTATCCTGGATAAGCAGGCTGCCTGGTACCAAAGACCCTTTTGCACTGTCACTGCTTTTCTCCTAGATGCAAGGAGAGAAGTAGTCAGAAAAGCTACCTGCAAGCTTTTCAGTGTTCTGTTCTTCCACCTAATAGCAAACAGTGCTTGATTCCTGTCAGCTCCTTAGTGTTCTGCCCTGGGAGGAAAGCTTCCAGTAGAATAATAAACTAGAAGAACAGTGTTACTCTGAAGCTTTGGCAGGAGAACATATTGAGGGGTAGAGAAGAATGGCAGCTCCCTTTGGGTGAGTTGAAGCATTGACCTTGGAGAGAAGCCCTTTGGGGGTGGGGGTTCTGAGTCCTTGCTAGGTGCTCTGCTGTGGCACCAGCAGCAGCCTCGTGTTCTCCAGCTCTTATCAGCAAGGAAGACATGCTGTAATACTCTTGTCCTGTTTTGACTAGAATAGTTCTTGTCACTGAAGGTTGAGGAGGGCTGTGATGTGCACTTTACTAAATAAAAGCTGCCTAAATTGGGAAGGAGGTGGTTTAACCAGGGAGGCCAATCTGTACTTCTAAATAGTTTTGACTTCATATAGTTTCTGTGGGCAGCAAATGCTTCTACTCCACTTCTGTTAATTTCTTTTTCAGAGAGTCAGGGGATGTGGAAATTTGGCTTTAAATTTTTTTTTGCTGTTACAGTGAAGACACAGCAAACATGTATTGAACAGTCTAGCTGAGCTGAGGCAGAAAAAGCTGCTTTCTACATATTTGGGGGGAGAGGGCATTGAACCCTGCAGACCTGCTAAAGGAGCTTTCTTGGTTGGAATTTAAATTGCATTCCCTAGCATCAAATAAGGGACAAGGTTCAAATGAGGTTTGATTTGTAAAGCATCCTTTAAATACCTCCAAACTACTCTGCAAATGGGGGAAAAAAAGAAAAAGAAAATTAAAACTCCCCTGTAATACAGGCAGTGGTTCTCAGTGTCCACAGACATGGGCAGATTGCAGGCTCTGCTCTCTTGCAGAGCAAGAGTATCCAATGTGCTACAGCACAAAGGTGATGTAAGAGTTAATGTTTAAAGTGTTAATCGCCTCAGATGAAATGAAGTAATGCCCCAGAAATAAGCCTATTGCTGAACTTCCACTTCATATCTGAAGAGGACCTGAATGCTGATGCTTGCTCATAAAAATAGCACAGTTTTTATGTGCTTTGTGTGAGCTGCTTATGCAGCTGCTGCTTTCCTAAACTCCTGCTTGCTGGGCCACGTACGTGCTCTAAATTCATAATCTGCTGCTGGACAGCCACGAAAACTTAATCTACAATCACACATCAGAATTGCTTTTAATATTAAAATACTAGGAGGCTGTGAAACACCTAGGAGTTCTTTTGCATTCAGGCACTGCTGTGGACACCTATCGAGGTGTAGAGCTGTGCTGCACAGCTGAAACAAAGCATTTGGAGTTCAAATATGAGCATTTGTGAGCACACTTATGTAACTGGTTGTAAATTCGCTTAGCCAGTTAAGACTGATGAACTCTGTACTCATGCCATAAAAGTCTGCCTCCATAATAAGTAACTGGCATCCCCAGACCTGTTATCCTGTCTGCCTTCTGTTGCAGAAGCATTACTGGAAGTTACAGGACTGGCTACTAACTCACTCAAATATTTGTCTTTACTCAGAGTGCCTGACATCTATTGCATCTGACCAAACCAAAACAGGAAAATGAGTCAGTTAAAAGCCTTTGGGTCTGGAGCAAGCTGGGAAGCCATTTTTGTCTCACAAACTGAGATTTTTGTTTCCAGTGTAACACAGCTTTGCCTTTGGATCTCTGATGTTATCAGTACTTTCTTGTCTATGCTGTTGTGGTACATCATCCTCATCCTTGTGTGGGCGTGCTTCTATCTACCTCTTTGGCATGAGATCTTCCTGCCTGCTGTTCACCACCCAGGTGGCTGCTCAGCTCCTGTCAGCTGTCAACTGCTACTGCCAAGCAGTGAAAATGCTGCTTGTGCCTAAGCTCTTGTACTTCTCTGAGCAGCTTTGCTGGAACAGGGCACGCTGAGGAGTATGTAGTGAGTCATCTCCAGACAGTGAAACTTGCTGGGCTGGGATAATCTCTAGGGAGATCTATGCTGCTTTTCAAAACTGCTTTGGTTTATAGCAGGTGAGGGCCCCTTCTTTGGAAGACGTGGCTAAATTTAGCTGTAGTGATAGTTTTAGCATAAAATCTAAAGGGCAGTACTTGAATGCTCCTTAAACTAAATAGTACTTACTTGGTTGATTCGAGTGATATCTAGATTTTTTCCATGTGTCACAGCCTGCTAGGCTTTTTTTATTAAAATAAGCTGTAAGAAAAATACCCTGAGTACATGCTCTTCTGCCTACAGGATGATGGCTTCAGAGGAGCATCTCTTCTCAGCTGTTTGCCATGAGGAATGTTGGCAGTGCTACAGAACAATCTGTGCTAGGCACTGGTTACTTAGGGTTTATTCAGCTGGGCTGAGTAAGAAAATGTCTCTGGAACTGTTTTTCACATAACAAGCTTAAATAATTTAGTTTATCTAATCTGCACTTTCAGAGCATGACGCTTGCACAATTCCTGGCAAGCTTTCCCCTCCATCACTAGTGTGGTATCAAACACCTTCATGACTAAGAGTTCTTTCCATGGTCTGTTCTTTGAATGGCTTTAGTAGAAGCAAGATGAAAGTCCATCTAGACCCTGGGCAAAAAGATGTCTTTCAGTCTGGTACAGTCTCATACACTGTTAGGCTCAGTTCTTGGTCTTGAAAGTTCTTGTAGACTCTTGTCTCACTGGAAGATGTAGATGTTGCTTATAGGAAGACCTTCAAAACCAGATTTGGCCATTGCCAAATGGAGGATCAAGAGAGTCTGACAGATCACATGCCTGATTATGCTACATGTTCTACAGATGCTTTGCAAAGCCAAACCTGGCTGACAGCTTCAGTGGAATGCAGTGATGGAGAGGCACCACTCTGCTGCTGCCAGGACTTTATAGGGTTTTACAGGAGCTTAGATGAGCAACTTGATTTGGTAAATGAAAGTCTAGTATTTTTTAAATAGCTGCTTGCTTTTGCATTAGTCCATAAAGGGAGTTTTAATTTTAGTTTTTCACTGATTATGCAAGATCTATACAATCTGAGTAATCCTTCCCCCTCCTTGTTGAAGTCTTGTGATATTCAGTTTCCTGGAGCGTGGATGCTTAAGGGATTTTAGGATCTCTCTCTCACCACAAGCCTACTGCTTAAAGGCTGATGAGCAGTAGTAAAAGATAGGTGAGATAACAAGCTGCTGCTCCAACACTTGCATGTCTTTCAGAGCTCTAGCTGCCTTATTTTTAAGCACAAACTGCAGAAATATGCTTAACAAAAATATGACTAAGTGGGAGTAAACAAATCTCTGCATCAGTACTGTCCTATGCACATTACTCATGCTGGAGCTTGACCTTTGCATATTTGTCTAGAAGAGTGTAGCTACATGCAGAGTGACTAACACTAGTACATCTTTGCTGCAGGTAGTGTGATACTGAAACAACTCACTGAGTTAACACAAGATAAGCTGAGTGATGAGTGTTTTACTTCCTTGGTCCATAGGATGCTCAAACACCAGCTTGTGCCCTCTGAAGGGAACGAGCAGTGAATGGACCCTTGTACCCAGGGCTTCACACAGGTTTAGCTGTGAGGGGAAACCTGGAACCCATAGGTATTTTGTCCATCATTATGGGTGGAGTCACAGGGATTCCTGCCTTGGGTTTAGTCTCTCCTTTAATAAATGTATCAGTGGAACTACACATGGATTTTGTCTACATAAAAGTGGCATGAAGATTTGACTTACTGAAGATCAGTATTACAGGTAACTTCCAGTTGAGTTATTCAAAGGCAGATTTTTGAAGCCATTTGTTGGCTTCATTTAAACTCCAGCAGTAAGATGCATCTGAGGGTGAGTTTACAAGGTTGAAAGCATCAGTTGGCAGCTTCTGAAGCCTTTAAGTGGCCTCTACTTCCAGGGGAATCTATTTCAGGTCTGTTTGGGAAGTGCACTTGTGAAAACTGAGTGAAACCATACCATGAACTTCCATGTTGGTTTGACTGTAAGAAATCTCCCTCAAAGGAGGCAAGAGAACAGGGAAAGTAGATTCTACTGCTCTTGTCTTGCTGAACATGCCTAGATAGTTACTTTTATAGGAAGTCTTTTTTTTTTTAATATGCCAGGGGAACAGGGAGCTGTGGCTCTAACAGAGCTGTCACATTCAAATGAATTATGGGCTTAAGTAGTAAATCATAGTCCTGAGCCTGCCTAGCTTTCTCTGAACAGGAAAGAACATGATACCTACTTCATGTGGTCTCAAGAAGTTGAATAACTGCAGGAAGCCCTAAAAAAAAAACCACAAAAGGGAGGGAGTTGCTAATCTGTCAGAATCCAAGGTGGTGTCAGCAGCTTTCAAGCTGCTTCTTGATACCCTGCTCTGCGTAGCAGAGAGCACAGCTCATTAATTGGAAGAATGTGCCCTGGGACTGCTGTTCTCCTAAACAATCAGTTATTTGTGCTTTCCTGTTGAGAGCTGATGGAATTATCTTTTCCAAGGCATCAGCTCCATCTATCCCTCTTGCAGTGACCAGGTCACTGCCTTGCCACCACCATGTGGGCAGTGGTGTGCTTCTCATTAAACTCTCCTTGCACTAAAAAAATCCTGATAACTAAGCCTTTAATACCTTCCAGCTAATGGCTCTGTTTCCCCCATATTTTTTTTGAGGGCAAATAAGCCAGGAAAAGACAATTTGCTTTATCATCTACATTTAACATGCCCTTGATAAACAAACATAACTGGTAGTCTCTACCCTATTATGTTGAAAGGGATTTATTATTTAGTGAAGTTTGGCCAGATCTGATGGGTCCTTTTTAAAACTGTCTCAGCTTTTACTCTGAGAGGCAAAATAACCCTGTAGTGTGCTTCTCTATCAAAGAAAAGCAGTCCTGTGTAAAATTGTTCCAACCAGCAAGTCTTGGGGCTTTTGGTGTCCTAGAACTTGCTCTGAATCCTGCCATTTCTGCCACTAGCTTATATGATCAAGTGCTTACACAAGTTCGTGTGGCTCAGCCCAGCAGGCTTCAGCATTCCAATTAAAACAGATTTACAACTCTGTGCACGTTCTGGAGGTCAGTTTGGTTGGCTAGCAACATGCTGTCCCAGTCTTGCTCAGGCTCAAGGCCTCTGTTCTTTGAGGAGTGTTAGCATGTAACATTTCAGTGCAGAGGAGTGGGGTTTGTGCTGCTGCTGCTGCCAGTGCTGATCTCATCTTTGAGAGCACATCTGTTGTGTAAGGCTGCAAAGATCAGTGTTGCCAGTGCAGGCACACCAAGAATAATTTCCTATTTGTTGTTACATTTGATCGTGAGGGGGGAATTTGTTACGGGAGTACTTGTCCGTTCTCAAAGGCTGGTTAAAGCAGCACAGATAAGCAATTAAATGACTGCCTCTTTCAGGTACATCCCACCCCTGATTTGGGGGAAGAGTGGACATATCCAGACTGCCCTCTATGGAAAAATGGGGAGAGTGAGATCGCCACATCCCTACGGACACCGCAAGTACCTCACGATGCCTGACGGAGCCACAGCCACCTTTGATCTCTTTGAGCCACAGGCTGAGCACTGCATTGGAGGTCAGTCAGACAGCTGCTGCCTGCACCTCTGCTAACATTCTGTGCTCTAGGACATGGACAAGGACACTGCCACTTGATTTATCAGAAAGGATAGGTGTTTGTTCTGGTGATGGAAAGGGTCCTGACCAGTGTGTGGAGTCTGAGGCCATTGTGCTATATATCTCAGACAGCAGGAGAGACCCTACTAGACTAACTAACTATTTGTGGCAGGGGTTAAGGAACAGAAGGAATGTTCTGTCACCCATGCCTCAAGTAAAAGGCTGGTAAAGGGCATCTGGTGGTAAGCCTTGGCTGGAGTGCCCTTTGCTTGTGAAGGCTGTGGGATCACAGAACAGAGGCTAGCTGCATGGGGCTTTTCCTTGCATGGAGTCTATGGAGAAGGAAGTAGACTTTTTTCCCCACTTAGATTCTTGGGAGTCTGTACTAACAGGAGGGATTTCAAGATCTGTGTGGAAACAAACTGTGTGCATGAGTTGTGAAGGAGTCTAGACATGAGAACTCCATAAAGAAGTGGAAAATCATGGGGAATCCTTACAATATTGTGTGTATATTCAGCGTGAGTGTCAGCTTCAAACTCAGTACTGGTTAACAGCAACACTTAAAACTGAGTTACTGTGGCTTGACTTCAGAAGTACAATTTACCCCCACAGCAGCTGATTTTCTTGTAAGCCCATGGCTCCCATTTGGTCTTCAGAAAAAGCAGAGGTCTTTTCTTAATTCTGTGTTGAGATCCTCATGGTATACTGCTGCACTAGAACAACTGCTGTTATCTTTATCACTGAAAAGAATCTGAGCAGTGCTTTCCTAATGAGGCAAAAATTGTGTGGCTAATGTTGGAGCTTTGCACAGAAGAATCTGAATTAATTTGAAGCGCATATGCTAATCATCAGTGTAATTTACTAGGCTTATTTGAATTGCAACAATTACTTTCTTGGTTGATGAAACGATGCCTTGCTCAACTAGTGAACAGTGTCAGCAGATCAAATATCATTAGATTAGCCACAAAGCAGATGATGGCTAATGTCAGCTGATCAGAAAGTCCGTGCTTAGCAAAGCCTCAGTTGGAAGATGTTACACACAACTCTGGAAGGGTAACAAGGGGCAACAGCATAGCCAGGCTACTTGGTGCATGAAGGAGCAGAGGGCTCCAGACCTTCCACACACTTAGCAGTCACAACAGGCTGCAGAAGGCAGAACATGCATAACGTCAAAAACATCCTTCAAAGAGAATTTACTCTTGGTCTCTAGGCAGTGCTTGGACATCTTTCCCTGAAGTTAGAACACTCCTCATCTCCTGTAACATGAATTACCCGTTCACATCTGTAGCTAGAGCTACAGAGCTCCTAGTCTCCTGTCCCATACTGGATTTTTGGCAGACTAGCAGTATTTTTAACTTGCTTCTGGTGGATGCTTTCCCACGGATCTGAAATGGCAACCTTCTGAATCTCTTGATTTGCATGAAGTGACATTTACTTAGCTTGCCTCTCTTTCTGTGCGCAGAGGACGTCACGATGGTGATCTGCCCAGGGATTGCTAACCACAGTGAGAAGCAGTACATCCGCACCTTCGTGGACTATGCACAGAAAAATGGCTACAGATGTGCTGTCCTGAATCACCTGGGAGCTTTACCAAACATTGAGCTCACTTCTCCACGAATGTTCACGTATGGTAGGTCCTTGATGGCAGCTGGGGACTCGTTTTCAAGCTTGTGGAATTTCTGGGGCTCGATTCACCTTCATCATAACACAGCTGCTGTGTCTGAATGAGGATCATAATTTTGTGCCATTTCTTAGTGTAATGGTTTGAAAACAAACCAGCGAGAGACTCCAAGTCAGAAATACAATTTAATGAGAAAAAAAAATAAAAGCAATAATACAAAGGAAAACCACAGACAGAGTCAGAATACAACCTGATACTCTGTAGTTAGGGTGGTGGTAGCAGTCCAGATGAAACAGTGGTCTCGTAGAAAAGATCTGGTAGCTCTTGTCATCTGGAAATCCAGTGGGTAAGGCCCCCTGTGCTGTACTGAACCCCAGTTTATATCCAGGTGGGAGCACTTGGCTCCTCCCCCTGGGCAGAGCATCTCACAATGGGTTGATATCAGTCTATGAGTCATGCAGTGGGTCCTTGATGGTCCATTAAACAGAAATAGCTCCTGGGGGGCGCTCTGTATGAGTCATGGGGCGAGGCATGGATGGGCCCATGGACAGGGAGGACTCCTCCTGCTGGGTGGGAAGGTGTTAACATCTCCCCTGACCTTGAACCTCTTTCCTTATCTGTTATAGCCTGGGGTGTGAGGTCTGTCCTGGGCAGCTGCTACCCATGATTCTCTTAACAGCCCATGAGCACTGACATAGAGAGTATAGAATACACAGTTTTGGTTCTACCCACAGAAGGATACACTGGTCCCAGCCCCTGTAACCATGACACTTAGGAACTGGGGTGGACCTGAATGTGAGGAAAAGAGAAGGCAAATACTGAGATTCACTTTTCCTTGTCTCTTCCCCTAGTTGCTTATCTTAATCAAGGAGGTAGCTATTTGGAAAGAAAACCTTTTTTTTGAGAAACTCTTGTGGCAGTAAAAAGCCTGCTCAAATGATTTGGGATGTTGAAATGTTTGTTTCACATTCCACTAAACTTACCTGGCTCTGAAGGATAAACACGACTTCTGAGGCTTTGTAAAATGGGAGAATTTTGTACCAGCCTACCCAGGAAGCACATTTCCTAGGAGAGAGACATGAGGATTGGTCCCTGGATGTAACACAAATGTAATGAACAGCAACCATTCTGTGGTATGACAGTAAAGCTACAGAAGTGGTAGTGCTTAATTGCCATGATTTTGGGCTCTCGCTGAGTACAAGGAAGTCTTTCTTAATAAAAGAATGTAAAGGAATAAAGGATTTGAAACTGAAGGGTGACTCCCAGCTATTAACAGCCCTGCTGGTGAGTGATGTGACCTTGGTAGAATGTGGCCCTCTTGCCTGTGACCTGATCTGCTTCTTCCTGAGCTCTCTTGAGCCCTCATCTGCCTCACTGCTGCAAACATCAACAGATACAGTATGCCAGGAGTCAACTGCTTCAGCAGGCTGGTGTTAAGTTTCTTTCACCTTTTAAAAGATAACTAAGGTACTTGCTGGTAAGAGTTTGGATTAACAGTTTGAATGTTTATCTTGATCAGTTGTGCTTTGAGATTGTGGGTCTGGCAGGCAAATAGGCCATAATGCTTTGTTGCTTCTATTAGTTATTAGTTTCACTCCTCAGTGGAAAACAGTTCAGGAGTACCAACTACCTCAATTTGAGGCCCTAGTCTTGGGGACTAAGCTTGGTCTCCTTTAGAGCATTTGCTTTTGTGATAAAAGTTCAGATCTTTCTTCTATGGGTCTGGCAGGCAAATAGGCCATAATGCTTTGTTGCTTCTATTAGTTATTAGTTTCACTCCTCAGTGGAAAACAGTTCAGGAGTACCAACTACCTCAATTTGAGGCCCTAGTCTTGGGGACTAAGCTTGGTCTCCTTTAGAGCTTTTGTGATAAAAGTTCAGATCTTCTATGGAGCTTTGCTTTAGACCTTAGGGAGTTATTCTGTAGTGTATCTCTTGAGACCTACCTTTCTGAGTCTTTTATAGCCTTGGAAAGGGTGAGGAATGCCTAGCACTTCCTTTGAGTCAGGCAGTAAATCACTTGGCAGACTTGCTTGTTAAGTGGAGGCCCAGCAAGACCAGGACTCCAACCCAAATATCCCAATGTCTGACTAGCTTTTGCTGGACTCCTGACATGTGTTGAGGAGCAAGTAGCCTAAACTCAGGATTTGCTGAATCCTCCAGCCTTTACATCAAGCTTGACCTGTTGCTATTCTAGTTTTGGATTTCCAAAATAGTTGCCAGCTGCCCTCAAATCACGAAGGTCAAACAGTAAAGTATTTTGACTGCTGGCTTCTTCTAGAGGAAACTAGAGCCACATAGCATTTGTCATCTTGGGGAAAATTGCTCATTAAGAATGTTCATAAGGAAGTACCCAGGCCTTGCTAAAATCATCATCCAGAAGCTTGCTGCTTCACTGAAGTGAACACCCTGCTGCTGAGTCTACTCCAGCTACCTAAAACCTGCATCTGAGGATGCTGCAGTTGGGGTAGGGACATGCTGGGAGCTGCCTTAGGTTGGCACAGAGTGGAATCCCAAGTCTTAGGGTTTATCTCCCTGGACAAGTTCCACAGGATAGAGCTGATTTTTGACTCTAGACGGGAATAAACGGCTGGAGTTCTGTTTCTGTTTGTAGATGTCTTCTGTGTGGTTTGCAGTCTCAAATCCAACAGCATGGTTAAAGGGATAGGCAGTTGACAGCAGTGTACTAATGCCTTTAGTTTTGTGGCTGCTGCTTTTCAGGTTTCCATTTCCCAAACTTGAAGGCAGTAGAAATAGCTGTAGGTACTTGGGTGTTCCATGTGTGGAGGCCTTCAAACTCTGTCAGACAACCTGAGGACCTCAGTGCTGCCCAAAGCTGGATCCCTTGATGCCTGCAGCTTGTGGGATGTCAGTGGGTGTTAGCTGAGAGCAGATCTGTAGAGGCACTTACACATCTTGAAGAGGGGTTACCCACGTGCCTTCTGGAAAACTGCAGTAAGTTTACCTCTTCAGTGGTTAAAAAGAGCTAGCTGCCTCTGCTTAAACCCTTCCCTCTGATTCCAGAGAGCACCTGCTTAGTCAGGCTCTGCAACAGTCCACTGAGAGCTCTGCATTTCCATCCCCTCCCTGCATCAGCATGAATTTAAGGATCCATGGCAGCCTTGCTAAAAGCAAGGGAGCAAGCTGCTTTCCAGACACCCCAACAAGTTCAGAAGTGGCAAGCCACCTCAGGAAAGTAATGGCATGCACTGTTCTTAGACAGCAAGGTCAAGTCCAGAGGTTTTTGGCCTCTGCTTTTTAAAGGAAGAGTTTCAATTCTCAGAGTAGCTGTTGCCATGATTTTTAAACAAGTTCATTTCATCTTACTTTGGCACTCTGTCAGAACTAAGCATGAGCTAAGGTCCACAGGGCTCATAAAACAGATACACGAACATGTGTGTGAATCAGAGCTCTTAAAACCTTGTGGCTTTTGAAAAGTCAGAAAGGGTAAGCAGCTGAACTTAAAGCACACAAATAAAGCTTGAAGTGGGAATCTGTTAGATGATTCTTAATTTTTTTTTTCCTTATTTTTAGGTTGCACCTGGGAATTTGGTGCCATGGTTAATTACATCAAGAAGACCTACCCTCAGACCCAGTTGGTGGTTGTGGGCTTCAGTCTGGGTGGAAACATTGTGTGCAAATACCTGGGAGAGAGCCAGGCCAACCAGGAGCGGGTCCTGTGCTGCGTCAGTGTGTGCCAGGGGTACAGTGCCCTGAGGTAGGTCTAGGGACTTCTGCATGCTGGTCTCTTCTGGGGGTGCAGGAGTGGGCAGATCTTTAGCAGGGTGCACGTGGAAGGGTAAGGTGAAAAGCATTTTCTCTTGAACTGGTCTGACAGTTGGCAACACACAGGATGCCACCCTCCTGAAGGAGCAGGCAAAGCTTTGTTCATTTGGCAGGACAAATAAGCTGTCTGTCAACAACACAAATAGGTTTCTGTACCTGGCCAGGGGTGTGTTGGCAAGCTCTGATCTGTGCCCGTGTGCTGGCCTGGCTTGGTGTCATGGGAGAGTTGCTGTAGCCTCCTAAAAGGAGACACTCCCTGTGCAGTCCTGGTGGAATTAACCAGGCTGACTGAGCAGCATGGCAAACTGCTGAGGTGATGCCAGTTTTGCAAGCCATAGTTCAGTTTCTCATCACTCTGAGAAGTGTTCATAACAGCTTGTGGTTTCAGCATGCCTGCTCATCTGAGAGCTCTTACCTGGGGCAACTGGAAAGAGACACAGCTCCTACACTGTCAGTCCATGTTCCCCTCTTAGTGTGTCACTGAAACGGTGCTGTGGAGATGAAGAGGCACTTGGAGCCATTCTATACAGTTTGGAAGGTGGGGGGAGGAGAAGGCTTCTAACCCTGCGTTCAATGTCAACCCGGGGTTCCCTCCCTGGGAGCCAAAGCTGCAGCACCTCAGAAGAGCTGTAACGGCTCCACCTAGTGCTAACACTTCCACTTACTGGTGGAGGATCTGGCCACAGCACTGCTGCTGCTGAACTGGTGGCTCAACCATGTGCAGTAACTGTCCATGGACACACAGTCAATGAAGGGTCAACCAGTGTGACTCTCTGAGCTACTGTTTCAGGTTTTGCTGTCTGTACAAATGGACAGCCACTAAGTTGTAGCTGACTTTACAGTAATTTATTTGCACTTTTCAGCCCTGAGTGAGACTATCTGAAAGGCAAAAGGGGCTGTTGAGACTAGGGTTTTGTCAAGATCCTTTGGGCAGATAAAAACGGTGAAACTATAGCAGCTGTCTCAGGGGCTTGCTTTGGAATTTGGCCTTCCAGCCTGGTTTAGGTAGCTGGAACTCCCTTGATACTGCTGGTTCTTTCCCTGTACAGGGACTGGTTTGATATTCAGCAGTCTGAAGACACTTTTTATGAGTTAAACTCTTAAAGGTGAAAGAAATAAGCTTATTCTGGAAGCATAAAGATGGCACTAAAAGGTTAATATGCACTTCAGTAATATTCCAGCATACCTAATCCCTTTTGAAATCAGATGTGACTATTGCTAAAAGTCTATCACCTACTGCTAGGTCCTCATGAGTTCACACCCTTAGAATCTGAAGAGATGCATTCAGGAACAGTTTCTCTACTTTGCTTTAAATAAAATGTACTTGGTTGTCTTGGGGTTCTGTCATAGAGCACAGAGCATCCTTTTGAAGCCAGCTCCTCAACTGCAGCCATCAGACAAGGTTTGCAAAGATCACATCTGGCTACAGTTCACTTGGTTCACCGTCTGCAGTTATGCAAGATGGTATTTCTGGTCTCCAAAAGGATGTTGCAAGTCACACTGTTCCCTAAGCCGATTTCTGTAGTAATATGTCATGATGTCCTGGTAGAATTACAGGACAAGGGCAACCCGTTTAACAGTACTGCACTTGGATGTTTGTGTGGAAAAATAACAGCTGCTTGTCGAGAAGTTTAATGCAAGTCTCAACGGGCTGTGCAGATTACTGAGCTCCTGACTCCACCTGCTGGGTAAATGCCTAATAGCGAATCTCCAGGCACAAAACATCTGCTCTGTGTTACTGGGCAATCAAAAGGCAGACTTCAAATATTGTGTATCCCTACCTAATATCTACTTCAGCTTTTAAGTGCTGATCAGCTGAAGAAATAGGGGAAAGCAACATCAGTAAACAGCTGCTAAGCAAAAAGCAGGGGGTGCCCCTGGTTATAGAGGTGAGAGAGGAGGTACAAAGCACTTCCAGGTGGAATGGTTAAGCCTCCACCTTCCTGGGCTTGGTCTAATAGGTTAAAGTAACTGGCCTCTTCCCTCTGGGCTACATGAAAGTAGATGACCCAGGTAGATGTGACTGCTTAGTTTCCATTTTCTTGTGCAGTCTTTATCCTCTGAATAACTTTGGGAAGTGAAGGAAAAATGTGATGAGCAAGGTGAACCAGGGATCTGAAATGTGAAATCCTTTCCAGAGCATTAAGCATGAGTCTCATAGATGAGCATACCAAAGTAGCAGCAATACTAGGATCTGCCAGAAGAAAAGGAGGCTCTTAGTTTAAGGAATTAATTTAGAATCTGAGGAATTTGTTCCCTGAGGCTAAACAGGGACAAGTCGTCTTGTGCCTTAATCTCTGCCTGCACAGGCTTGATTCTGCTTCTTGATCTTGTGGAATGCATTTCTACCATAGCTACAGGCTGTAGGGAGACTCCTCAGCTTTGAAACCTGTGCAGTCCTCTTAAAATACCAGAAGCTGCCTTTTTTTCATGCTTGCAGCTCTTCATATTAGGTGTACTACTGCACACCACAGGAACTGCAGGGAAGTGTAGTAGCTTTAACTTCAAATGCCTTGTAATAACTTAAATTTGCTTGGAAACTCTTTTGTGAAGAAAGAAATGTGTATCTCTTTGTCTTCCTTCATTCCCCTGCCCTGGCATAAATGCAGTAGGTATAGTCTGACTAGGCAAAAAGGTAGGGAAGCTCTTATAAAAAGAAGAAAAATTCCATTCTCCATTATAGGGAAGACAAAACCAGAAAAAAGACAAGAAAACAGAACTGGCTCTTGCTCTGTTAGGGGACTTGCAGGTTGTGACTTGGGAGGTCATGCTAAATGTGCTGCAGTTCTTACAGTGTGTTAATATTTAAATGGTAGGAGTACTTCAGTAGCTGAAACTCCTTCCAGCATTCTTAGGCTGCTCAGTAAATTATAGTGTGGTTTCCTCAGTAACAGCAAGCCCTGCTACAGAGTGAAGCTATAACCTGCCCATGACCCTGCATAGCAAAGGAGTGCTGGTATCTGGCAGAGCTCACAGAATTCTGGATGACTTTAATTCTGTTTTAAACAACAGATAAGCTGTGGAGTGCTATTCTGTCTGAGAGTAGGTAAAAGACTTCAACTCAGATGCCACTTGCAGCTGCAACTAATGTTTATTCCTACAATTCCTGCCAATGAAGCTAAAACAATAACAGCATCTGTATATATTGGAAACATCTGCACAAATTGTTCCCTCTGCAGAGCTATATATGCAGTAGACAACACTTTGTTCAGCAACAGGTTTTAGCCCTTTCCTTGGTAGTCCTATTAGGGAAATTACATTCAACTTATGCAAAGGGATACTTAAATCTTCTTGTCAGTGTTACAGATCTTGACTGACGGCTCTTAAATGCTCTGATCAAAACAGCTAATTGCCTTGTGCAAAATGAGACTGCATATCTGTTTTCTGATACTCCAGAACTTCATCAAAGTGGAAGTAATTTCCTGGGAAAGGTTAAACCGTGACAGGGAAGGCCTGGAGATTTGTTTACATAGCCTCTAGGCTGCCAGAAGATGTTAGAGGGGATTAATCCCATCTTTCAAGATCTCCGTTAACAGCTTTGATTGTTTTGCACTGTTGTTTGTTTTTTCTAGGGCACAGGAAACCTTCATGCAGTGGGATCAGTGCAGAAGATTTTATAACTTCCTCATGGCAGACAACATGAAGAAGATCATCCTTTCTCACAGGTACTGCAGTGCATGACTTACACTGACAGCACAGACTGGGACAATTGCTATATGGGATTTGTCTTCTCAGTCCTTTAAAAGAGGACTCCTGAAACATTATGCACCAGTTCCTTGCTTGGTGGTCTTTAGATAAACCAACAGAGAAGGGGAGCCCATGTCAATCTCATTTATACACTGTAAAATATACAAATAAGCTTTGGTGATCTTGTTAGAAGCAAGCAAGCTTTGTTGTCTTTTTGCCTCTGGGGAAACTTGTTTCATGAATAAACAAGATGCACAAAGGAAAACACTGCAATTAGACTTCAAAGTGGAGTGTTCTGCATCTGTTTCACTTCTAGCCAAAGAATTCTCTATTCAAGGAACCTCTTGTTCTGCCACCTACCTGAGGTAGGACTGATCTTCAAAATCTGCTGTATGAACATAAATAAGCAACTAGTTAAACTGTAGCTCTGGCTTCTAGTTGTTCCTCTAGAAACTAGCATATGTAGCCAGCAAAATATTTAGTGTTGCTCTTTCTAGAATGCAAGTGTACTTGTAGGATCCCTGTGCTGCTGTTGTGACCTATGTCTCTCATGTAAGAGGAACGTGTGTGTGTTAAGCAGGTGATGTGCTCAATGTTGTTTCCTCCCTCAAAAATCTGGGTACTTTTTTCTAGGGAAATAAATATTTTAAGTACCTTCTCTGTGTATATTTGAAGTTGCCTGACTCATGGGAAAAAGGGGAATATCAAAGACCCATTCCAATTAAGAGTATGTGTCACTTGCAAACTTTTAGTTGATTTGCACTTCTGTGTGGTATCAAACACTTGTAGAATGAATTATGGCAGCTGATGTGTAGTATGAGCCATGTAATTCATTCCAGATTGACAAATATTTAGACAACTTGACCAAATTTCACATAAGAAGTTATGCAAGCCCCTGTTAAAAGGGGCTTAAATTCATAACCCAGAAAAAGCCAGTGCTGGCTTAAAGGCAAGTCTGAGTAAACTTTTTTCCATAATCATTTGTACTCTGAGGAAACTCCCCAAATCAAACATAGTCTCCCTCCTACTCTGCCCTGCAGCTGTCTCTGAAAGGGAATAAAAACCCCTTTCCAACTTGTGGCTTTTGTTGTATTTGTTAGGGGAGCAGTTTGTTCTGCTAAAGAAACACATCCTCTCCTGAGGGCAATAGCTAATTATGACAAGTGTCCATAGTAAATAGCTTTCTGCTAAGGTAATGCCCCAAGTAATTTCTGCTGTATGAGCTAATCTGTGTGCTGGGGAGACTTCAGGAGCAGATGGTGAAGGAGATGCTGTGCCCAGGACTGCTAGTGCTCTCACCCAGGCCACCCACGGGTTTGGTCTGAAGCCAAAGGACCCTCCCTCTGTTCCAAATACCTTTAGTGTGTCTGTTCTGGGAAGATTCTTTAATTTAGAGGCCCTTCATGCAGTTTTTCAGTACAACAAGAAAACTTTTTCTGTGCAGTGGCTGCTAGGGCTTCTGTTATGCCTTGTTGCAGAGGGAAGTGGACAAATAAGCTGTTCTTGTTGCCAGGAAAGCCTCGTGTATCTATAGCCCACTTCTGGTCTTATCTTGGCAGACTTGGTAGACTCAGTTGTCCTTGAACAGGTTATGACTTTGCTGCACTTGTTACATTATTTGGACTTTTTTTCCTTGATGTTACTCTTTCAGGCAAGTTCTCTTTGGAGATAATGTGAAGAAGCCCCAAAGCCTGTCAGATGCTGATCTGAGCAAGCTCTATACAGCAACATCCCTTATGCAGATTGATGATAATGTTATGAGGTATGAAGGGTGATTCTCTGATCCTTTGTAGAACTCTGAAAGAACCTTCTCTTTCAAATGTTGCTCTTGCATGCCCCATACTGTGTCTGTAGGAATGTGCCGAAATACAGTGCTGACAACCCCAAATTCTTCCTTGCCTTAACATTGAATAAAACTTAATAGGGAAAAAAATTCACTCTTGACAGTCAGAGTTCCTGTAAAATTATCCAGGAGGCATTTAATCAGTAATCATCAGTAACAACTGAACCTGCAGACTTCAGCATAGGAAGAAACCACCTCTGCCTGGAAGCTGTAGTCAAAAACAGTGCAGAATGTAGAAAGCAGCTCAGAACTGCTCTGGGATATCCTTAGCCCTGCTTCAATTTTGGGGAAAAAACCTTCCCAAAACCCACTACTGCCCTCTCAAACATTAGAGTTGGCTGAGATAATAGAATCTTTTTCACTTGTCAAGGTAACACTGAACTTAAGCCCTGTTTTATTAAGCAGGAATCTGTTACTGCCTGTGTCCTTGAACACAACATAGCCCTTTGGGTGGCAGTGTTCATACCATGGCATGTTCTGTATCAGACATCAACACTGTTCCAAAATGAAGCTGGAAACTGTCAGCTATACACCTATAACACTTTTGGAAGATAAGGGAGTATTGTTGGCTGCTTTCTGGAAGTCATTCCTAGAGAAATCTTCCTGCTTGTACCTCATCCCTGAGGCTTTTCCAGTCTGGGCCAATAGTTATGTTCTCCCTTATGTTAAAAAAAAATATATTAAAAAAAAACCTCTTGAATATAGGTTTGCTGCATTCTTGGTTTGGGACAGAGTACTAAGTTTTTGGCAAAGAACTGGAACCCCACTGAACTCTATCTGTGTGCATATATATATAGAGAGAGAGAGAGAGGTGATCTATAGGCAGGTCCTTTTGTCCAGATCTTTGAGGTTTGTAAACTGGTGGGTTTGTATTTGAAAAGGCTTTCAGGTAAAGATGAACAAGACTCTCTTTCATGTGTACTACTGCTAAAGTGAAGTGAGATGCTTTAAAAGAAATGCCTTGAAGGCTGCTAGACTTCAGCTTGCATGCTTAACTTGCCCATGCTAACACAACGTTTGAGGAAGCACAGAAAGCATGAAGGCTTGGGCTGCCAAAGGTGGGTTTGGCAGAGACACTGGGTGGGGAAAAAGAAAAGGTTTGTCCATGAAAATTGAGGTATTGCTCCTATATCTGCATATATATCCTCACTTGAAAGTAAGAGTCCCATGGATACTAAAGCAGATGATTGCAATGACAGTCTTCTATATTTCAGGAAGTTCCATGGCTACAGTTCCCTGAAGGAATACTATGAAGAAGAAAGCTGCCTGCATTACTTGCACAGGGTAATTTCTTGCAGTAGAAACTGCTCTGTGAAGAGAAGAGGCACTGTGGTGTCTGTTGTTGATACCTAGACACGGCTGTGTTAGCTGGGATTTTCAGAAATAATCATGCACAGTAAATTGGAGTGGTTCTTGTTGCCCTTGATACTGGGGCTAAATGCTCTGGGCTCTTTAGAATTCCCAACTGACAGGTTGTAGCACCCAAGTGATCTAGATAAAGCCATGCATTTAGCTGAGCTGCTCTGAGTGTATGAGGAAAAGATGGGAAATGGGTGATGATACAAAGCCTGCAGTTTCAAGGAAGAAAGACTTACTAGATACTGTGGAAGAGACTTGGGATGCTGTGTGGCAGGCAGGTGCTTAGCAGACTGAAGTTTTGCAGAAGTGGAACTGGAAGATTAATTCCTTCTTCATCTACTGATGGAGATGTTCCAGGGGAGTGTCCTGGACTTTAACCAAGGTGTCCATAACAGAGCTGGCACTAGCTGCCTGATGTGCAGAGCAATACTGAGCAAACAAAAAAGGGGTGTAGCTATTTGAACTCTGAGAATGTGGAAATCTGTGACTCAATCTGTATTTGCTCTGATGCACCCCTGCCTCTTTCACATAATTGAGTTGAAAAAAAAATTGTGTTGCAAAGTACTCCATTGAAAAGCCACCAGTCTTAAACTTCTGCTTTGTTTTTCTGATACTTCTGCAAGTAGAGGGCAATCCTGAAATAAGGTATCTTTAACTGAGTTAAGATGCTTTTACAGTTGGTATACTGAAATTTAAATACCAACTGCTTACTGTTTTTTCCTTTTCTGCTGTGTTTCTTGATGCAGATCTATGTTCCTCTTCTGTTGGTTAATGCTGCTGATGACCCTCTGGTGCATGAGAGTCTTCTGTCAATTCCAAGAGCCCTTTCAGGTATATCAAAGCAGTCTCCCCCAGATGTCTGTATTTATGTACCTGCAGGTTCCTTCTTAACATCATGATCCATGATTTCAAAGCAACTGGGCTTGCCTCCTTACACTTGCAATCCTGTGGGAGGTGTACTAAGCCTCTAAATCACCAGTTGCTAGAATTAATGAGGCTAACCTTGAGCATGGAGAATTGGAGTCCTTTCAGGCACCTAATGCTGTTCTGGCTTCTGTTGATAGCCAGCAGGTTATGTTCAGGTTACATTCCTGAATGGGAAAATGCCTCCTTGTCTTCATTCCTCACTGGGATTTAGTAGGAAGGTGAGTTCTTACAGTGATGTCTTGATCAAGTACAGATGATGAGCCCCCTTTAATGCAGGGGAGGTGCATGCTGTGTTATTTAGTACTGAACTAGGATCCCTCCTTTGAAAGGAGTTCTGTGAGCCATCTATCTTCAGCCAAGGAAAAAAAAAGACAAATTACCTTTAGAAGTCAGAAGAGGGAGCTGGCTGCTGCTTTGTCACAGAAATAGTGGGTGTACAAGGAGGGAAGCAGGGTTTGTTCTTTTCCTGGTTGAAAGCTGTGAGCAGGGAATTTATCCACAGCTGCTTCCAGACTGAAGCAAGCACAGGGATTTTCTCACTATACATGGACCAAGGTGGCTGATGTACTGTCAGAGCTCCGTGTAGCTCAGTGTGATGCTGAGGGTCTTAGTTCCCAGTGTGTGTTAAAGCTGAAGCAAGCACAGGGATTTTCTCACTATACATGGACCAAGGTGGCTGATGTACTGTCAGAGCTCAGTGTGATGCTGAGAGTCTTGGTTCCCAGTGCGTGTTAAAGATGTTCATTCCTTAAAGAATGAGCATTCTTATGGCCATCCAGGTATTGCTGTAAGGGCCCAGCCAGCAGCATTTCCTGGACAGCCTTCTTGTCCTGGCTGGGCTTGGCTCCTGCAGACTGCCCTGTTCTGGGAAGCAGTAAAGTTATGTGCTTTGAAATCCAAAGTAGCTGAGGCAGTCAGTGCCTTTCTGCTTCCTACACAGGATTGCTCCTTTGATTCAGATGCTATGCCAAGGGTTGATTATGACATCTTCAGATGGTTTCATTCTCAGCTCCAAGATGTTAACCACCTGGAACTTTCTGCCTTCTGTTCTTTTACAGAGAAAAGAGAAAATGTCATGCATGTGCTGCCCCTTCATGGAGGCCACCTGGGATTTTTTGAGGGGTCTGTACTATTCCCAGAACCTCTCACCTGGATGGATAAGCTTGTGGTACAGTATGCCAATGCCATCTGCCAGTGGGAGAAGACAAAGTCTCACTGCTCAGACACAGAGCAGGCTGTATCTGGCCAGGAGTAGTTGACCCAAAGACTCTGGATCACTTCTATGTATCTCCCTCTTTGGGAACATCTTGTTCCCTCACCTGCTGCTTCAGGTTTCCATTCTCCTTGATATCCTATGGCTGGGGTTTGATCACAGTGTTTTCTTCCAGAGTGGAGTAAAAGCAGAGGTGGATATCTGTTCAGAGCATCTTTGCCTATACAGTCACTTGGATTTGTAGTTTACTGCTCTGCTTGAAGAGTGAGTTTGCTGGCTTGTTACAGGGTTATTGAGCTAAAGACTGCGTGCTTTAATATAGCAGAAGTTTCAAATATCAAAGTCTCTTCACCTGCTGGTGGAAAACTTGATCTGCACTTGATCTGTACCTTTTTTTTTCAGATATAGATAACAGAGTCACTATAACTCTGTTCTCCGCTGTCCTGGTGCTGGAAAAACCCTGTACCAAGCCACAAGCCAGTGAGTGGTTTAGTCTGGAAGCCACTAAAATGTGGTTTGGAAAAACAGATGCTTGACTGCAAGTGGAATTCCAGCCTCACACCATCTCAAGGGAAGCCTTTTGGTTCCTAGGAGTGCACTTCCACGAGAGAATCGGTTTAAAAATACTTATCTCCCGTGCTTCAGCTCTGTGGATTGGGGTGTCTCTATGCCAGGACTCCAAGTAGAGAAAAGCTGCAGGCTGGTTCATACCAGTTAATGTTCCTGTGTAAGCATGTTCTCACACCAAGACCAGATCAGTCACTTCTGTGTCGTCTTTGCCTCTCTTTAAATGTCATTGCCTTCTTAGTACTAGATTTTTATTTGACCCAGGACTTTTTAAAGCTGGCTCTGACTTCCAGATGGAAACCAGTGATTAAGAATCTGCAGGATCTTTCTGTGAGCTCAGTTTGGTTTTAAGACTGTTTCATAGAGAACTACGTGCTGTGTTAGGGATTAATGTGTTGGGGGGCAAGGTATGTATTTAGATTTACTCCCGTTGTGCCAGGGTAAATCATACCAAAATTAGCTTAGCTTCTCAAAGCCGGTTTTCAGACGTATGACTTGCCTTACAGTTGGTGGGGAACTGGATGTCTCTGGTCCTGTGGACAAAAATGGTATCTTTGCATGGCTAACTGCTCCCATGTCTATGGAAATGCTGCAGGATTGCTGGCTTCAGTAAGATGTTGGACTCTTCCTCACTTGAATTGCTTTTCCAAAGCCAGACGTCCTCTTCTAGATTTAATGTGCAAAGTGAAGCGTTGAAGCTGTTTGCAGGAAAGATGCCTGCTCAGTTGTGCTTTTCCCTCAAGTGGCTGTTATGGTCTGTGCCAAGATGGCTATTAAATGCTCTAGTTTATCCCCTGGAAGGAAAGTTGTCCCATGACAATCTGGAGACTGAAACTTTGTGGTCAAAATATTTTTTTTTTCCTGTTTGTTCTGTTAATATTTTAGTCTCATTAATCCATCCTTAGGGATTCTTTATCACAGTGTCAGTGAAGTTCTGTTCTTGTCATACTTCCCACATCAATTTGCACTTTATTGCTTTAGCCTTGGTCTGTGTTCCAGGCACTTTAGCTTATAGTTGGAGGGCAAAACAAGCTGCAAGGTTTCAGTCTGGCAGTGTAGGGGAACAAGCCTTCTGGACTGCCCTGTCCCTGAGTTTTGGTAGGTTGGAGAGGTGGGGTTTTGTTTTAATAAAGCAATAATTAACTATTGTAGCAAAGATGCATTATCATATCAGGAAATTCCTTTCCTTTGCCTTAGGTCAGACACCTTGGCCTGTTATGATGAGCTGTGGATAACTGTGCATTCTCCTTGTTAGTAAACCCAGGTTTCCTTTTTTTCTTCAGAGAAAGATGTGACCAAGTAAGGCTATAGCAAGATTTGGCCATGCTTGTGGCTGTTCCTTAAGAACTATTTTAGGGCATCAGTTAGCCAGGATATTCTTAGCTGATGGATATCTTGTCACTATGTTGTTATCCTGTTATTCATACTGCATCTGTATATTGCTAAAATCTGTCATAAAAGACATTTTGGATTTTTGCTTAAGTCGCTGTTCATGTAATATTCATTGGATAGGACTTAAATATCTTCTCACTTCAACAGAAGTGGAGTGTAAACAACACTTGTACACATCAAATAGATACAGTATAAATTTAGTTGTGTAGGGGAGTGTGGTTTTTATCTTCAGTGGGTTGCAACTTCAGAAATGTGTGACTCTCATAGTGTACTACAGCCATAGCTTACACAGGTCATGGCTGTCTGCCATGAGGAAACAGAACTGCCCATCCTGTGCTTCATGTGTCCTTCCTTGGGCCAGCTTTACTGTGCTGAGTTGAGTTACCAACTTCAAACAGCTGTAGAGCAACAGAAGTTGTCCTTGGTACTGATACCACCACTGAAGTGAAGAGCCCATCCCATGACCCAGCACGTGGCTACCTGTGAAAGAAAGGTCAGTGTATCTGACCTCCTTTAAGAATAAAATGTCTGCCTTCCTCAATGTGAGAGCCTTGTGAAGGGCAGGGGTGCTCTGCCCAGCTCCTCACCAGGATCCCAGACTGGCAGAACAGGTCAACTGTTGATTGGCTTAGAACATGAAAGTCAGGAGGGTGAGAACTGGCTGGGTACTGTTTGGGAAGCTTACTCCTGAGGCAAGGCAAGTGTGTTGCCTCTGCTTTTTGGCCAAGTCATGCCAGTCCCTCAAAGTGAAGCTTTGTCCACCGAACTCAACCTTAAATGCAGTCTGAATTTTTAAGTCTTAGAGGTGAAGCTGTCTTTCATCCCTTGTCAAGACACGTGAGGTTGTTGAAGTGTGCACTTGTAGATCATTACAGTACAATCTGATAGTGCAGTTCAAGAGTACAGCATGATGGATCTGTTGCCTGCTCTGTTTTATTTCAAACTAGGATTAGGGAAAAGCATTAGCAGAGCTCTTCCATAGGTAGTCTCATGTGGTATACACACCTCTTTCCTCCCACTGGATGTAAATGACACTTGAACATGAATCCTAAGGACTCTGTCAGATAGCAAGTTGCTGAACTATTGCTCCTTGATGGTTAGGCTGGTCCAACCATCTCCTTTGTCAGTGTCTGGACAGATCTGATAGTTGTAGGTGAGCAATTAGAGCTCGCTCTTACTGAACACAAGGAACTTGCAGCTTCCACTGCATCAGCTCTTCCAGCATTTTTAATGGTCCCTTGGTTAACTTCTACCTGGAAGGTGTTCTCAGGTGGGTCAGGCAGGGTTGTAGTTGCACTGTGAAGACAGACACTTGAACTTCCCTGCAGCCTTTCCTGGGTGTTTTTCTGCAGTTCCTGTTTATGAAGGTACAGGTTATGAAGACAGGGCATTAAGCAAAGATGTTGGGAACTATTAGCACCAGTACTGAATTTAGCCAAGCTACTTGTGTGTCATCTGTCCTGGGTCTGTCTTGAGTTCCTAAACCACAGCCTGTTGACACGTGGTGCCTTGCCCTTTCTCCTCCTCTTTTGACATCAGCATATTTAGAGACTTCAGTAACAGCTCTGTCAGTTTTTGAGGCTTTGCTTTTTAGTAAATGAATTTTCAGACACTATTTAGTGAGACAGCCCTAGCAATGTACACTGTACACGTGTCTGCCAACTTGAAGGACTTTTGTGGGTAACCTACAAGTAGCTACAGTCTATTTCAAGGCTTAAAATAACCATGTATATAAGCAGTGGATCATTTCCAGCTCTCTGCTCCTCTAGCAGTAGGGATTGAATTATAGAAGGAGGGTTTGCTTTGCTTTGTGTGACTTGTTACCTTAAAATCCCAAAGTTCTTGTCTCTTAACTCTCCAGCAGTGCAGCTGGAGGTAGATTGCCTAAGTGACTAAATCTCAAAAAAAGGCAGAGAGTAGCAACTTCAGGATTTAATTGCCAAACAGTTTAGTCACTTGGATTGCTTCCAAGTTGTTCAAGAAATATTAGGCCTGCCTGGAGTTGACTGAAATTCTTCACAGCCTTTTTCCAGGAGACCAGAAGAGGCCCTGGCCGTGTGCTCCATGTGTAAGTCATTTGTTGTGAAGAGCATCTTGTTTCTGGCTTGAGTCATGCTCCATGTTTCCTTCCTCCTTGGATGGGTCTGTTGGTTGGAGCCACAGTGAACTCAGTAGTGTCTCATTCATGGTTTCCAGGTGAAAAGCAAAGATCACAAGGACTTCCTGAGTTTTCTCCAAGCTTAGAATGCCTCAGAGCAACACCAGCCCAAGGGAGGGTTGCCTTGTAACTGTACCCCTCTTATCACTGGGGGTGTCTGCTACACTGGCCTGGACTTTCTCAGCTCTTGGGGGAGCTTAGGTGTAAGCACCATCAAGGAGTCAAAGCAATTGCCAGCTTTCCACGCTGTGGTGGAAGGGTTTCTAGGGTTATCCTGACCCACTGCATTCTGAACATCTCTATTCTTAGTTTTGCTGGTTAATAATGGGCACAGACACTGCAGGCCAGGGCAGCATTTATCAGGCTGGCTTTGCTAGTATTGGAAAGCTGGTTTCAGGTCTGTCTGGTAATGCTCTCCAAAAGGTCCAGCCCCCATCACTTGTGGATAAAGGCTTTTCTTTCCCCATGGCCTTGCCTAACCCAGGTAGTTCTAATGCCAGTAAGGAGCCCAGTCCCACAAGGTGGTTCTACATCAAGCCTTTTGGCTTCTGGATGAGTAACAGGCTTGCACTGTCTCTCTCTGGTCATGCAAGAGCTTTGATTAGATACAGAACTTTCTCCCAGGATCTCCCCTATAGCTCTACTGGGATATTGACCCTGCCAACTGGAAAATCTTTTTAAAAAAAAAAAAGGCACCAAACAAAACCCACTAGTATTTGCTGTAACCAAACCCTCCTGCTTAGCCTCTCAGCAGCTTTCCAGAGGAGCATGTTTTTTGCTAGATGTTCCTCTCGAGAAGGCATAACCTTTCTCTGAAAATCCCCAGCTGAAGAGGCCTGTGGAGAGTTCAGGAGCAACAGACCTGTGCCCTTCTTGTTTCACCCATGCAGCTGCATTAGAACAGGCTGAGTGACTTCTTGGTGAGCAGTTTTATTATGAAAATATTTTCAAATAAGCAAAATTATACTCTGGAACCACCTCTAAATGGTGCCCTGAAAAAGCTTGTATACTGAGACACCTTCCCCACTGCCATGTTCTGAGTCAGATTCTCTGGAGCTGAAAGCTGCAGGGGAGATGATTTGCAACTAGCAATGCAATTTTTCTATATCTGCTGATGTTTACCTTTAAAACTATATATATATAAATATATTAAAAAAAAATCTTTGATTGTTTTCTTTAATTTTTGTTCTTCTGTGTGGTGTAAAATGGAGGTCATCGCAAAACAAAATGTAATTTTGTTATCTTTGATTCAGTGGATTTCTTTATTTAAAAATAAAGGACTTATCGAAGTCAGTGCTACATGTGATGGCTGCCTGATGTTATTGAGTGATGGAGTCTGGCTGTCACTCCTGACAGGCAAACCAGCTCTGCTTGCTTTCTCCTGCAGGGGGGAGAGGATCATCTCCTGTGGGAATACATTGGCCAACAAGGTAATGTTCAGATACTCAGTTGCATTTGACTTGGTCTCTTCCCTCAGTTTTGTGATTTGGATTAGCTAAAGAGGGAACAAGAGGAATCCTTTAGCCCCAGTCCTTCCATTATTCAGTGGGAAGTAGGGTTTGATGTTAGTTTCTAGTCACTAGGTTGCCTTTTGACCAGGCTGACCTTAAATCCTCATGGTATACCCAAGGTGTTGGCTTGGCTTGCTGTTCCCTCACGTACAGACAGGACAACTGTTGTCAGTAACTCCTGTTTCATCAGCTTTGGTGTTACCTTGGCTATTCTAGTGGTAAATGTAGGGACTCTAATTATTCTAGGAACTGTGAATGAGTCCCTTCTTCCACAGTTCTGAGGAGGATGAGAGTTGTGACAGCACTGGGGTTGTCTTCTCCACCTTTCACTTCATGCAGCTTCTGTGCCCAGCTCTCAAAGACTTGGCTCTGCTGCCCTCTGGAAGCTGGTAAAGGGGAAGACTGCAGAGGGGCTGTAAGTAACAACACATGGATGGTGTGCCAGCTCCTGCTACTATTGCCACCTCCAGATGGAGCCTTCCTCTGTCTCTTGTGTTCCAGGGAGCAGGACAAGGGCAGAGCTGCTACAGGAAGCCTCTAGGGAGAAGTCAGTTGCAGCAAGTCCTGCTCTGTCTAGAGGAGTATACAATTGCCCTGGCTCTTACAGCAGCTGGGGCTGGACTTGGGCTTTGCTCTTGAGCAAAGGAGCATGAGGCTTTCTTGGCAGTTGGCAGAGCCTGGCAGCTCAGCCTTCCCTGAGGCCTCAGTTGGGGAGCTAGCTGAGGGTGACTTTTTTTCTTCTCCCCCTTTCTCCCTTGCAGCATGTGGCACAAGCACTAGTGATGCTCAAGCCTTTCCCTGTTGCTTTTTTTTTCTGGCCAAGAGAGGTCCTTGGTGCTGCTCTGGTAGAGAACAGATGTGAATGTCTGCCCTGTGAAAACACTGAAGAAGGGTTTTGTTATTGCCAGTGGACAAGAGCAGGTTGTGGCAGTCCTGTGTGAGCCCTCAGGTTCTCCTAGGATTATGATGTTGCTGGCTCCTCCTCCAGACCTACAGCTTTGCCAGGACTGAGAGCAGGGGCAGGGCTCAACTGTGGCCCTTCCTGCAGTGCATGGAAGGACTCTCCTCTAGCACAGCAGCTTCCCTGGAGCCTGGGGCAAAGCTTTGGGCTCACGTGTTTCTGCAGAAATCACCAACTGTTATTTTTCCCTACCTTTTTTTACATGGGAGTGAGTGGATTTCCTGATCTTTCAGCTGCTGGCAGAGGAAACACACCATGGAAACACACACATGGGAGAGCCCTGCCAAAAGCAATACTTGACTGACACTGAAAGCTCACTGCTCTGTGGTTCTTTCACCCACAGAGCAAGTGAGGCAGATGTGGAGGGTAGCTGGGAGCAGGGAGCTGCTGGGGTGGCTGGGCCAGGACCATCACTGCTCTTCCCCTGCAATGAGAATTGCTCTGGTGGAGGCAGCACTTTAGGCTCCATCTCTAGCTTGCCTGGTCAATGTGATTTACATGTTAGATCTACTTCAGAACCCCTTCCTGGCTTGGTCAGAGTCATGCTGGAGGGAAGGTGAAGTTGGTATGGGTTGTGCTCACTGCTCAGTTTGCTGTTCTGTCTCCTATCAAAGCAAGCTACTGGCTGACAATTTGTCCCAGCAGTGGTGAGCAGCCCCAGGGACCTCCTGACAGCTGTGACTATCCCAGTCCCAATCCCAGAGGCAGCACTGTCATGCTCCTTTAAGTGCACATAGGGATTTTTTGATCTTTTTCTGGTTTTTACAAGCAAGCTGCAATCGCCTGGTCTCCCAAGCATTGCAAGTGCTGTTGTATTTGCACTGGCCTGATAGTTGTAGGGTTGTCACAGATGGTTTCTTTGGGGTGGTGCCTTTTGCTCCCTCTGGTTTTTACAAGCAAGCTGCAATCACCTGGTCTCCCAAGCACTGCAAGTGCTGTTGTATTTGCACTGGCCTGATAGTTGTAGGGTTGTCACAGATGGTTTCTTTGTGGTGGTGCCTTTTGCTCCCACCCTGCCCTGGAGCTCTCACACAGGCTGCTGCAGCCTCAGGCTGAGACTTGCCCTGCATGGACTAACCCTGTGGATGGATTTAACCCCAGTCCCTTCTGCCCAGACAGGCTCTGTCCTCCCTGCAGCTTCGGAGCCCATGTCATGCTTGGTTTGAGCCTGAGCCAGGGCCCTGATGAATGGGGCTCTTGTCAGCACCCTCTGCCTTGGCCAGCTTCAGGTGGGGGTCTGGTCTTCTGGCTGATGAAAGGCACCCCTGTGTAGCTGCAGAGCTGGGAGGGAGGGGGACAGGCCACGCTGCAGGAACACGTTGGCAGGAGGTAACCTGGGCAGAGACCTTGCTCCTCTCCAAGCCCTGCTACAAGCCAAGGGAGGGTAAGGTGGTCTGGAGACAGGTATCTGATCAGCTTCTTGGAGGAGAGGGCTGGTTCATGAAGCACAACAGAGTACCTTGCCTGGGACAGAGCTACTCTTCTGCCTCCCTCCTCCCCACCCTGGTCCTGCTGGCAGGGCAAGGAGCCTCCTCTGCCCTCCGTGGTAGCTTTGGTGAAGCCTCCCTCACTGAGTTCCCTCTCATGACACAGTGCTAGGAGAAACAGCTGTGCCAAGGCTTTGGAAGGATTAAGGAGACTATATTCTGCTTGTCTTTCACTGTTCTGTGGTTAAAATCCATCTCCTAGCCTTAGTGGCTGCTGCAGACTCTGTTCCTCCTCCCTGCCTGCCTGGCTGAGCAGGAATTGGGCAGAGCCAGCTCTGCCTGGTCCCTGGTTGGGTTCTTTGCATCTTTTTGGGCTGTTATCTCTTTCCTGATTAGAGCAGATGACTGAGAATGGGGAGCCCTTGCCCAGCTGGGGTGTGGGTCATTCTGGGATGCAGGGAGGAGGGAGGTGGCTGGTCCCAAACAGCGGTCAATGATGAGGAGACAGCACTGACACTCCTGGCCTCCTTAGGACCAGCAGCAGAGCCAGCACCTGTGCCCAGAATGTGGCACCCTTGTTCCTTGTCACGTGCCATGAGAGACCCTGGAGCTCTGCTGTTCAACGCTTTATTTCCCCCCTGCTGCAGCCCCCCCTCCCCAGAGCAGACAGCCTCCTCATCCTCCCGCAGCTCTGGGGCTCGCTGGGGGCCTCCTGTCTGTCAGCTCCCGAGGGAAGGGTGCTCTGCCCAGGGGGCACAGAGCTGCCGGGCAGCCTGCTGCCAGGTTTGGGGAGGGGAGGGACAGGCAGGGAGCAGCGTGCCCGGAGCGCCTCGTCACGAGCAGCCGTTCAGCCAACGCTACGGGGAGGAGGTGGCTGGGGTTGGAGGCCACCTCCCATCCTATCTTACAGGGGAGGGAGAGCGGGCCCCTTTAGAGAGCTGTGTCTTCAGCCTCGACACGGGGCCCAAAGAGCTTCTCTGCAGTTGCTTTGCCGTCATACTTGGGCAGGTTGCCACCGAAGTCTGCTGGCAAGATATCGGCGTCGATCTCCTGGTAGAAGGACTCCAGCTCGTCCCCGTGCACAAAGACCTGGCAGGAGACGAGAGCAGCTCTCAGCAGAGGTCCTGGGTGACTCTTCCCAGCTGCTCTGTTTCACCCAGGGACATGCCTCTGCCTCCGGGTCCCTCTCCCACACTCACCCTCTCCAGCAGCTTGCTCTTCAGGAACGGCTTGACCACGTTGTAGGTGGTGGTGAAGTACCAAGGCTGGTGGATGAAGTGGACAGCCTTGAACCGTGCTGGGAAGGAGTCCTGTGATCCCAAACCCAAACGTGGATGGTTACAAAGGGTGCTGGCCATGCGGAGCCAGGTATGCAATGGACACCCCTGCAGCTCCCCGTGCCCAATATCCCCTACTCTCTTTGAAGGACCCTTTTTTTTTTCCTGACCTAGAAGATCAGCCATCCCAGCCCTTGGAGGACCCGAGATGATGAAGAGCCTCACAGATGGTTCATTGTTCCCATTCCATGAGAAGGACCACATCTCTGCTGTCATCCTTCCCTGGGGAAAGCTGAGTGCCTCTGGCCCAAGGGCAGAAATCCTGGAGTGCCAGGGAGGGGCTGGGCTGAGAAGGTGGTAAGGAAAGGCCTCCAGGCCATGCTGTAAGGTGCTGCAGGGAGTAGTGGTACCACTTCTGGTTGGCCATTTGAGAGGGCAAGGAGCTGGGGCCACAAAAATAGGATCTATCTCACAGGATTTAGCCAATTAGTTGGCACAAGAAGGAGCATGTGCCAGGGAACAGCCTCTCCATAGTGCTTTCTCATGGTGCCAATGTGGGGGTAATCCCAAACCCTGCTACCCCTGCCCCCACCCCTTGCTGAGCTCTCTGCTCCCACAGGGACTGCTCTGCCACTGCTGGGCACAGACTTTGCCACCTAACCTGCAGCATGTCCACCATCTTCTTGAGCTCAGAGGGTTTGATCCCTGATGCCTGCTGCATGGTGAAGCCCTTGAAGTTCTCAATGATGCAGAACCCGTTGATCTGGGTCTCTTCATTTTCCAGCAGCTTCTCCAAGATAACACAATAGGCACGAAGGATCTGACAGAGGGGAGAGACAGCAGGATCTGGTATTAGGTCTCACCTCCCATAGACCCTATGAGGCTCCCAGGAAGACTCCCACGGATTGTTAGCCAGGCTCTGCTTGACTCCAGCCAGCCCCAGGACTCCAGAGCAGAGAGGGCATTTGGGGGGATACTCATCAACCACCCCATTCCCCTTTCAAGGTGGGTACCTCTCAGGTCTGTATCAAGGCAACCTTGCCACCCAATTCAGCACTGAGCAGAAAATGGAACTTGGAGAATGTGCGAGTTATATGCCTGGAGACCTCTTTGCCAAAAAGCCCTTTCTGTGCCCTGTGCCTCAGTTTCCTCCTCTGTGGGTTCCTCCTTTCTAAAGCACCATGGTTTAACAATGTGGTGCCTTTCTTCATCCTCTGTTGGGCTAGGGGATACACGCCTGAATTTGGCTTGCACCTTGCACTCCATGGGGGGGAAGGAAAAGGAACCCTTTGGGTTGGACCACGCTCTCCCTCGAAGGACCAATTCCAAGGGCTACAGCTTTGCTCCAGCCTGGATGACTGGAGGCTGCGTGTGGGCAGATGCATGTGCATGGGTAAGAGATGCTGTGCTCAGATGTGAGCCGAGAGGAGCAAGCCCAGGAGCAGGACCCTGCTGCTCCAGGAGCAAGGGCTGGGCTGGGCTGGGCTGACCTCATCGAAGGTGATCTCCTCGTAATCCCAGTTCTCGATGTTGAAGAGCATCACCACCCGGCCGTACTTGTCTCTGCTGGACAGGAGGCCAGGGTAGCCAGCCTCGATGGTGCTGCGCACGGCCTCGGGGGTCAGGTTGTCAAAGAGCTCGGGGTACTGCTGGCGGAAGTTCACGTAGCCTGGAGAGAGGCAGAAATTGGGGAGGACCACGGCTGCTCGCCCGGCCCCGGGAAGCTGGGGGAGCCACCAGAGAGGGGATGGACCCGTTGTGGTGGTGGTCCTGAGCCCAAGAGCTGCACACCAGCTGTGCCCGGGGTCCACGTGGGTCAGGTCTCCTCCAGCAAAGCTGGGGAAAAGGAGCTCAGCAGCAGACCAGCCCCAACATGCTCGGTGTTATTCTCCCCATGCCAGGGCTTCCCACGCCTGCCTTCTCTCCAACACCTCGACGAGCACACAAAGTCATTTTTCCCCTCATTTCCCTTCTCCCCTTCCTCCCTGGGTGGGTGACACCCCCCAGCTCCCCTCCCTTGGCACCCTGCAGGCACGAAATACAGAATCTCGTCCTGGGAAAATAGGGATGAACAAAACCTCTCATCCGAGAGCCAGCGCTGATAATTGCAACTCATTATCCCACAAAGAAAAGCAGAGCTGGAGCCAGGCAGGTCCCCGCCACGGCCACCCCCCGGCTGTCATCCTGCTTCCCCCTCCACCCCTATGGGTCACCCCCAGAGCAGGGAGGGGTGCCACACGCCCCCCAACCCCCAGCCCCCTAGGGGTCCCAGGGGTGCTGAGGCAGCCAGGCACCTCTCACAGGAGAATCGGGGGGGTGCAGGACCAGCTCCTTACTGGGGTATGGAGGGGTGTGCATAGGGCACGGGCTTCTCCAAAGGGTGCAGCCAAACCAGCTGGGTTTGCTACACAAATTTAGCAGCCTACCACTGCCAAACACATGGGGTTTTTTTTTTCCCATTTTGTGTAGTAAATTCGCAAGGAATGGGAATGTCCTGGCTTTGTGAGATGCCTTGCACCACCCTCATTTGCTTCCTTTCCCATCCCAACTCCTTCCCCTACATCCCAAGCCCCCACTCTTGCCTTTTTCTGTTCACCCTCTCTCCTCATCTCCTTCCCACGCTAGAGCCCTGCTCTGCCAGCTCAGCCCAGAGCGGGGGGGCTGGATAACCCCGTCCTTGCCTGGTGTCACAGCCCAGAACCCTTCCCCACCTTTCAGCAGGTCGTAGGCCCTGTGGACGTCAAACTTGCGGGCGCGGATGAAGCGGAGGAAGAAGGAGTCGTCCTTCCCCTGCATCTTCTCAGCCACCACCTTGCACACGTCCTCGCTGCCCGCCCGCTCCCGCACCAGCTCCCGCAGCGCCTTCACCGCCACCTCCCTCTGCTCCTCCGTCTCGTTCAGCTCGTCCTTCGCCTGGGGGGGAGCACACGCGGGGCCCAACTTAGTGATCCCCCCCAAAACCACCCCCGGGGCCACCCAAGCACCAGTCGGGGTGCAGCAATGCTCGCCGCAGCATCCTGGTGCAGGGAGGGCAGGGACACCCAGGTGATAGAATCGTGGAAACACAGGCTGGAAGGATGACCCCGTCCAACCTTTCTTGGCAAAAGCACAGTCTAGACAAGATGGCCCAGCACCCTGTCCAGCCAAATCTTAGAAGCATCCAGTGCTGGGAAATCCACCATTTCTCTGGGGAGGTTATTCCAACAACTGATGGTTCTCACTGTGAAAAATTTTCCTCTTGAGTCCAATTGGAAGCTCCCCAGGAGTAACTTGTACCTGTTACCCCTCATCTTTTCCATGTGACTCCCTGTAGAAAAGGAGTCTCCATCTTCTTGGTAGCCACTCTTTAAGTACCGAGTAGGTCCCGTACTCAGAGATCCTCTGGAGGAAGCGCATCCCCACCTCGGCAAGGACCCCCGAGGAGCAGGAGCCCCAGGCTGCCCCTGCTCCTCACAGCCACCCTCACCTTCTGCAGGGTGTGCGGGGGGATCTTCTCACACCTCCCGAAGACGGGGCCGTGGTCCTTGGTGGTCAGGCGCTCCAGCTTGGTGCGCAGGGCCTGCTCCTCCTCCGAGACGATGCGGAAGGTGCCCGTCTAGGGGCAAGGGAAGGATGTGGGGTTTCCCCGGCCGGCGCCCCAACTCCCTGCCCCACCACGGGGCTCCTGGGAGAGAGGGCTATAGGGAAGGGCAGAGCCTCCATGCCTGCACCCGGTGGGGTGCAGTGGGATGGGGATGAGCCGCAGGCTGCCCGGGCACCCGCTGTGGGCTGAGAGCAGCCAAGGGGTGTGTGGGGTGAGCCCCATCCCAGTGCTGTGCAGAGAAGGTGCTGGGAGCCCGGGGGTGACACAGGGACAGTACTCACAACTGCAGACATGTTGTCCTCTGTCCTCCGTCAGCTGCAGGACACTGGGAGAGGGAAGGAGGAATCAGCAGCACTGGGGATCCTGATGGCCCCACGCTCCATCCCCTGCCCTCGTGCTCAGCCCCCAGCCATCCTCGTCTCCATCCCATGCTGCCTGAGTCTCTGCCTGCCCACTGGGCTGAGCGGCTTGGAGAAACACCAGAGGTGTTGGTGAAAGCAGCTTAAAAACATGGGGATTCATCATCGGACATCTTCATCCTTTTTTTCCAGGTCTGACTTTCCATGGGTGGTTGAGGTTATCTCATGGGGACCTCCCACTCCAGCAGCTCACCCAGTGCCATTTTATCTCAGACCATCCTCATACAGGCAGAGAGATGAGTGCCCAGCCTTGACCAGGTGGGCAGTCAGCTCACGCTTTGACCTCCTTTTATTTCTACTGACTTGTTATCCCCAAGGTGTTCCCCAGACCCTTGAGCCCCTGCTGCTCCAGCCCGGAGCCCGTTGCCAGCCGCAAGGTTGGAACATCAGCCTCTCGGTGTTTTTCTGACACTACCTGGGTGAAACGCCTTGTTGCCATGCATGAGGAGGAGGAAGCCTGCCTTCTTCCTCCTCCCTCCTGTGCCCAACCCCATAGCACCAGCCCTGAGCCCAGGCTGTGCAAGGGATGCTTGGCTCCAGCTCAACCCCTTCCCATGGGCATCCTCTTCCCGGACAGAATCCCTTTTCCCAGGCGCTCAAAGCAAACCCAGCCTCGGAGGTGCCAAATTAAGCGTGGGCTGGGTGACCGTCTCCGATGCAGTTATCCTGGATGGAGAAAGTCCCGGATACTCACCAGGGAGAGGGAGAGCTGAGCCGTCCACAGAGGGTCAGCAGCGCACGGGGCCGAGGCGGAGCCGGAGTGGAGCGGGAAGGAAGCCGGGCGGAAGCTTTGTAGAGTCACCGGGTTGGGATTAGACCGTCACAAGGCATCAGCTCCCCGCAGCTTTGTAATTAAGCCAACGCAACCCAGGCAAGGAACCCCATTAAAACCTTACCAAAGGCGGCTGAGGAGAGGGAAGGAGGGAGCCGGGGCTCCGGCGGCGGCGTGCGTGGCGAGGCGGGCTGGGATGCCGGACCCGATTAGCCAAGTATAAAAGGTTCTCGTTGTGTAACTCGCTCATTAGCACGGGGCAGGGGCAGGCGGTGGGCAGGCTGCCACCCCGGCCCTCTACCCCAAAAGCCTGGCAAGGCCCCCCTGTGAATTTGGCCACGTGAGCAGGGTCTGGCTGTGGGGATGGGTCCGTGGCAGGGGGGGGCCCCGGGGGTTTTTTTTCCTGGGGCGCACCAGCTCCTCCCCAACAAAGCCACCCAAACCAGCATCCAGACGGGGCCCCTTTCAGCTTTTGAAATAAAATAAACACAGCCAGATAGATTTTATTACAACGCCTCCGAGCAATGGTTGCCTGCTTGGAGCTTTGGGAAGTGGAACCTAGTCCATCCCTGGGAGGATGCTGTGGACCTGCAAGGGAGGGAAGCCCTGGGGTGCAGCAGGGACCGTGCCAAGCCCACTGTGGGTGCAGCTGAATGGCAAAATGAGGTTTTTAAGGACATCCTCATCCCAGCATCCTGGAGCCGCATGGGGCAGTGGAGCCCTTGCAGCTTTAACTCCTTTTGGGCCCAGGGTTGTGCATAGCTCCTTCCCCAAGCCCGGGAGAGGAGCCCAGCTCAGCTTTTACTGTGACAGGAATTTTGGGGAGGTGGTGGGGCCAGGCTAAGCACCACAGCAGATCTGAAGGGACTTATACAAGGAATGTTTTGTAATGCCACTGGGATTTATGGATTTTGCGTCCACGGGGCTGCCCTGCAAATGGAGCTGAGCCCCCACTGCGAGGGAGGGAGGAGGAGGAAGGCACGAGACTCCACACGGAGGGCAGGGGGCAGCTGGGAGGGAAAACCCAGAGCTGTGCCAAGACCCCAGGCGATGCTGCCGTGGCCAGGGGCACCACGTGCTGCTGTCCTCTGGAGACCTCCCAACCTCCCTGTCCCGTTCCCACTCCAGCCCTGACACAAGGCTCAGCTCACTCCTAGAGCTCACTGGCCATTTGTCTGCAGCCCAGCGAGCAAGATGCTGTGTGAGGGGGGGACATGGTCAGCACGGGGGCTCCTGAACAGACCCAATGGCCCTGCACGAGGGTGGCAGAGGGGTCTTGTGCTCCCCTGGCCACCTGGGCATCCTGGCCACTGTGCTCATCACAGGTGAGTTTTTCAGACTCACACACAACTCCTGGCATCAACAAATGGGTGCTTTGTCCTGGGAAAAATGGGTCTTTGGAAGGGGTGTCGGCCCCAAGAGGGACCCATCCCAAGGTGTTGTGGCCAGATCCCTTGGGGAAGCTCTCCACCGGCTCCAGTTATTCCCTTTCCAAGGCCCCTGGCCCCGGACGAACCCGCTCCCCCTCACTCGGCAGCACAGGGCAGGGAGCACAGGGCTTGCAAAAGCTCCCACATTGTCCTGGCACCGGATCCTGCAGCTAAACCCTGCTGCTTAAAGGCAGCTAAACCTCCTCGTGCCCCCCCG
>NW_008624886.1:0-232 GCF_000691845.1 Merops nubicus | reverse complement strand
ACGTGGGTGGCACTCGCAGGGGCTGGGCACTGCTGCGGGGGGGGGCCTGAGTGGGAACTTTGTGCCGAGTGCCCCAGTCCCCATCTTGGCCACTGCTCCACGTGCCTGCACCCCAAACGTGTGTATACCACACTACCCTGCACCCCACATGTGTGCATACCACACTACCCTGCACCCCACACCGCCCTGCCCCCCAAATGTGTGCATACCACACTACCTTGCACCCCACACC
>NW_008624885.1:0-7796 GCF_000691845.1 Merops nubicus | reverse complement strand
ACAAGAAAGCCGGGGAGGGACTTTTGAAGCTATCATCTGGTAGTGACAGCACTAAGGGGAATAGGGCACAGCTGGAAGTGGGTAGATTCAGACTGGACGTGAAGAAGTTCTTCACCATGAGAGTGGTGAGACCCTGGAATGGGTTGCCCAGGGAGGTGTTTGAGGCTCCATCCCTGGGGGGCTTTAAGGCCAGGGCGGATTCCCTGGGGGTCTTTAAGGCCAGGCTGGATGAGGCTCTAGACAGCCTGATCGAGTGTGAGGTGTCCCTGGTCACGGCAGAGGGGTTGGAACTGGGTGACCCTTGTGGTCCCTTCCAACCTTGACAGATTCTGATCTGTTTTAGCAGAGGACTTTAGAGCTCTAATGGCTCAATGGTTGGACTTGATGATCTTAAAGGTCTCTTCCAACCTAAAGGATTTTATGATTCTATGAATATTAGAAAGAATTTCTTCACTGAGAGAGTGGTTAGGCACTGGAATGGGCTGCCCTGGGAGGTGTTGGAGTCTTCATCCCTGGAGGTGTTCAAAAAATGAGTAGATGTAGCACTTGACATTATGATCTAGTGGTTAGGGAAATGTTAGGAGGAAAGTTGGACTTGATGATCCTAGAGGTCCTTTCCAATCATAGTGATTTTATGATTCTATGATTCAGATATGAAAAAAAAAAATAGCCTAGTCCAAGGTTATCTCTGTCTATAAGCTTTGACCATTTCAGGTAAACTAATAGAAAAACCTAACTTACTAGGCTTTAGGCAAGGCTTCCCATTATGGTATGGTATTTTGTAAATCATAATTCTCTATAAATTAAATCTATTCACATACATCTTCAAGACGAAAGTGAAATTTTAGTGAAGTAAAGATCAGAAAGTATCTTGAAAGAGAAATACATTTACTTTACTGCACCTATTAATGAAAATATGGATCCTGTGCGATTAGTGGCTGGGGACACAATTATTAAGTACTGAAGAAAAAAACCAGTTTCAGTACAAAATTATTCTGTGGATGATTTCTTTTATCTGCCATTGAAAATTATATAGGACAGAAGTTACAGTGAGATGCTTGTGTAATAAGCATGAATGAAATGCATTGATAATATTAAAAAAAATAGGAAAGGTCAAAAATTTTATACTTCTCTCACGCTACATTTGGCAATATCCAGTGAGGAAGGAGAGGGAGTGAGAGAAGGAGAGGGACAGGAAGAGGTAGAGGACCTATTCAGTTATACGATTCTGTACATGTAGGGCAGAATTTTAACAAATTATTACAGATTTACATATCAGTGAAGAATGAAAAACCACACCACATGGATACTCTCTTATACCTGAAATGGAAGCTGAACAGACACGTTGACATGTTGTGGTGGTTTAAACCACTTTTTATTGTTCAGGGGCAGGTTCAGCAAAGGTGACAGAAAAACTGAACAAAATTAGCAGCAAATAAACAGTTTATTACAAAAAGGTTGAACAGGGAAAAGGTGGGATACCCCAAAGGGACCCCAAAATTATACACAGAAATGTGGTGACAAGTAGGGAAGGATAACACAAAGGGGAAAAGGGAGAAAAACCCAAGAAAAACAAGAAAAGAGAGCTGCTCTCTCTACTAGATGGCTAGCTGAGAGAGAGCAGGAGGGAGAAATAGGAAGAACTGTCTCTTCCCCCTTCCTTCTCTCCTGGAAACACTTCTGGCCCTTCAGACTCTCTGAAAAGAAACACAAGAAAAGGTAAAGACAACTCCCTCCCACCATCAGTCACTGCAACATAATGGCCCACCTCTGAAGAAACACACATGCCGTTTTCCTCTCCCAAAACAAATCTTCCAAATTCACACTTCTTGGAAGAATTTTCAATACTATTAAAGCAAATGGAGCTGCATTTCCTTAAACCAAGTCTGCATGTGTCCTTTGAGGTTCATCTATCAGAGCACAGACAGCCTGAGACAGAGCATAGGTGTCAAAATGCAGTCACAGCTGAGCAGCTAGACGAACAGTAGAGAAGTCAAGAGTCCTCATAGTATGGGTTTCAGAAAGGAAACCATTTGACACTGCCTAGTGAACAGTGTCAGCTAGAAAGAACAAATGCTCTGACAGGCATTTCATGGCAGAGTGGAGGTTTCTTTGTGGTTACATTAAATCAACACTGCATGTTGAGAGAAACCCAAGCATGACAATTTGGATTGGGGTGCATACAGTGTATAAGCACATAAAACATTTGTGAAAATATTTTTAAATCAAATTACTGTCACAGACTGTTGTGTTATTATAACTGAGCTGTACCTTCAATCACGGTGAAATCCTTTACATTTAAAAATTGTAAATAAAAATTACATTTGTACATTTGAAAATATATTTACATTTGAAAAAGTTATGATAGATATGATGGCAGTATTTGACAAGGTGTCTTTTGAAATAAGCTGGAAGTTCCCATTAATTTGAAACTGTGAGCATAATGTTTTATGCCATTAGGTATCAAATCTCTTTTTCTAATTACATAAGAGATCACAACCAACAAATACAGAAAATGTGTTTAGGTACTCAGGAAAAACAAATTTGTTTAATCTTCAGTGCACAGAAACCTTAGAGTTGTATATTATTGTTGCTGTTGTCATTTTTTAAAGTTGCCATGATTTATTATTCTAAACATATAGCCACAAATTGAAAACATGGATTAAAATGTCTCCTACTTGACCTTTTCAAAGATATTCCATGAATATAAATATTAATTCTATGCATTCAACATCTGCTGATCAAGTTCTATGCTGTGAAAAGTATTGTTTGAAATACTGTTTCACCATAAAAATTACATAGTCCAATGGCAAATTTTATGGGTTTTCAATGCTAATAGGCACTTCACAAACCATTCCATAACCTCCTTTTATACTACTTGAGTGGCTGTAAAGGCACACGACAGTTTCTGGTGTCTGAATATTTTTGCACATTAAGGATTCAAGAAATCCCCTTTGATATCACTTCTTCACGTGAAACAAATCCTGATTTTTTTTGCTCATTCAGAGATAAGAAGTCATTAAACTACTCATGCATAAAACTTCAAAAATGAATGCACAACAACAAAACCAAAACAATCACTTTCCATTGTCTCTTGAAATTTTATTCCTGTTCACATTTGCAAGACTCATTCTTAGCCTTGCACTTATTTCTCTCAGACACTGCAGTCTCAGTGAAGACCAAGTTGTCTCTGCTTGATACAAAGCAAAGTAAAAGACAGTTCTAAGCTGCAATGATTGAAGACAAATAATGGAAGAGAGCATATTGTCTCAGTGTGGCTGCTATAATTCCGGGGTGGGTGGCAGCTTATTCTCCCTTCAGCATCTTATCTTGTTGAGCCACTGAGGGAGAGAAGATTGCTTACTCTTTTCTTCCCAGTGTGTATATCTGCCATAGGATCGAGCACACAAACAATAAGCTCTCACACTCATGCAAAGAATTCCATTAAATGAAACTTGCACAAGCCTTTCAAGATATGGTTTGTATGTACTCAAAAATAGATATCTCATCTATCACTCCGCATGAAGCTCTGGCTTATTAGTTCACAAAATTCTAGGTATTCCTAAATTTTGCCTAGGTTTTGGGTAAAAACTGAGAATTAAATAATTAAACTAGTTTTATTATTTATTTTTCACACGGAATGCTTACTAGATGCTAACAGCATTATTGAATGTTTAATTTATCACAAAATCATTCTAATTCTACATTTTCTACTTTCTGCTTATCATTTTGCATCTTGGGAAGACCTTTCTCAGCAGGTGTATTGGGGAAGTCAGTCTGTTGTACTTAGGAGTACTGTATTTGCCTTCTAGCCCCATCTTGCTTGTAGATCATATAATGAATAAAAAGCTCTTGGGACAGAGTAAGAAAGCCTTCACTGCCATTACTACAAGTACTCAAACGGCCCTGATGTCCAAGCACTCTGGTGACTATAGACTGTGTGTTTTGAAGGAGGGCTCAGGGCTGCTTGAAGTTGACAAAAATTTGCTTACCCATTAGATAATCAGGCACACGCATGCCCAAAATGAGAGTTGCAAAAGGACTTGTCATACTCTATACACCATCTGCAATAGCTTCCCAGTAACTACTTTGCCTCTCTATTTTCTGCCAGAGCAGATTGGTGATTTTTTCCAACTTCTGTTTTCCTCAGAACAACTTGCACCAAAAATTACTTCTTCAGGTTCTCCTATGATTTCTTGTAGGGAGTGCTTACTACTCATATCTACAAATGACAAGCAGCTTTGCTAGTTCATAACCTTTTTCTGATCTGTACATAGGCTTGATGTTACCAGATTATTTGCTACTTGTTCTGCAAGTCAATGAAAAAAATTGGTGTCTTTAAGTTTGCTGGCATTACACTATTCATTAGAAAGCTACTTTAAGTTCCCTTTTATTGTAACCACATTGGTTTATCAGTGAACAAGAACACTTTCTGGGTATTATCATTTCAGCTGCCCTAGAAAAGTGCTTTCTGTAAAACCTTTGTTTTTTATGTTGAGTCTAAGTTAAACTTACCCTGTGGCTTCTGTTTCCTTAATGAACTATGGCCTGCCTATGGAAATGCTCCACCTCCCTCTGTTACATCTGTGGAATTGGGGCCTCTGACATGCAATTTATAGATTTTACTCACAGAGTCTCTTCTAAATGACATTTATTTGAGATGGTTTTCCAAGTGCTTTCAGTCTCAGTGAATATTCATCTGCCTTCTCAGATGTTTGTCATATGTCTGGCCTTGTTTACAAAGAGTGTACAGTATGTTAGGGTATGAATTCATGGTTCCTTGCCACTACTTTCTTTGTAAACACTCCTACAACACACTGAATTGCCTTGATTTGAAGCAACTTAATACTCTCTCAATGCTACATGAAATATTTAATACTTTCTGCATACTGAGTGACCACAAAACAAGCTGTGCAGAAAACGAAATTAATTGTAAATTTACAGTCTAGTGCACTTCTTTATGTAGATGAGCCATCTATTTCAGTTAATTCTTTGCAACTAGGCTGTAGTGATGATATACCAACATCGCTGAGAAAAAGTTTCATTTACTCTTCCTGCTTTCACTTTCACTGTCATGACTCTAGTGCTGATATCTAGTCAGTGAGAGAATCTTATTATAGCAACATCCTAATGCGACACACAGCAAGGATTAAAGTGTTATCCAACTTGTACATGCATAAGCAGGCTCCCTGGAAACAGATTTCAGACTGATATTTTCATTTCAAACTTATATTTTCCTGCATCTGAGCAATCAATGGAGCATCTCCTTTTCTAAGTAAGATCCAATTATAATGAGAGCGTGGATTGACAGGAAACATTATTATAACTGAATGAGCTGTCAAATCCATGATTAATAAGGTTTCTCCTTTAGGTTCAACAATAGCAGCATCAGACCACTGGCATATTATTATTCAATAACTCAGAACATTCATAAGAAGGTTTATTTTCTGTTCTGGAGGGTAGAGGGAGATCTCTCATATCCAGATGTTTGTATGGGTGGTTTCAATATTTCATGAGAGGATTTTATTACTGTATTTTCTGAAGATACAAAGTAACAAAAAGCCTTATGCAAAATCTAAGCCTGCTGTTTAAGGAGTTAGTTTCTGTTTTACTCCTAGCAGCTGTATTTTTGCATCCACATTTTTATTGCTTGAACCATGGGAAGAGGGAGGGAATATCAGTAGTGCAGAAGGTTTGTAGCCTGGCTGTTCGTATCATCATATGTTGACTGTATGGAGTATAAGTAGGAAGCAAAACAAGATCTCTATGGTCCTGCTCTGTTCAGCAAGGTGCAAAGCAGCAGATAATCAGCAGATATTTAATGTTAACCACTGTGTATGCAAGCATTTTAAAATCATTTTGTGTGGTTTAAACATAGAAGATATTTTTCAATGGTACACTACTTTTCATTTTTATGTGAGAGACAATGAGGGCAGGATAGTTATGAATTAGGGTATTCACAAGGGGAAAAGAACATATTTAGAAAGAAAAAACCTCCCCTTCAGAAACACCTTTTTATAACAAAAATGTGATTCCCTCCATCCTACATAAATTCTGCTTTCCCATTCCATTTCACAGTTTGATAGGAGATAACTGGATATTCCATTTTTCTGATTCACTACTTCTCAATTTCACCTTTCTAGCTTACCTCCTTAATCCAGTCTTCCATCTCAATGGTGGTGCTACTCCATCACTGCTAGTAGTATAAATGATTTGTCTGTAAAAGCAGTGTTCTAGGGTTGACTTCAAAAAATAGCCTTTTAGTCCAGCATTCATTTATACATCAGCAGTTATATCCCACTACTTTTTATCCAAATATGATCTTTCAATATAAAAAAAAATATATAGAACCCATACTGCAGTGGTCTCTCCTCATTTTCTTCCCTTGTTGACACCTTGTGTACTTGCACAAACTAACCTTTAACATGCAATTTTTACTTTAATGTTCTCATCTGTCAAAGTGCCACAAACCGAAGAAATGTGTGGAGGCATTCTGAAAAGTATATGAGCTTCGATCCATAACCCTTTGTGTCTTGAAACTAACTCCTATCTTCTGTAAACCAACAGGTGAAGGCTAGGCTTAAGACACTGTGTATACCACAGCAGATGCAGAAGCCAAGCACCAAGACTGATGTCTACTAACAATAAACTATGAAGTGGTTAACAAAAGATAAAGCTTACAAAGGTGTTAGTGAGCCTCAAGGTTAACACCTTGCAAAGTTAAATGGGATAAGTTCACACCTCTCTTCTTTCTTGTTTCTTTCTGTGTCAGATATCTACACTTCTGAATCCAGCTGTCCTAGACAAGTCACTTGCCTTTTTGCACCTCTTCTGTAAATTACCATTCGGTTGAAAACTTTTAAGCAAGGTTAAGATGTACTAGTATCCAGGAATTCATTGTCTATACTGTTTTTATGTTGTTACTGCTGTTCCTATTCTTGTAGTTATTGCACAAAATGCCACGTACTTTCAAAAATGATGCTTGTCTCTATATATATCCAAGATCAGAAAATGGAGTATTATGTCCTATTTCATAGACAGAAGAGACAGCTACATGAACAAGTTGCCACCAAGTAAATGAGCGTGGATTTACAGCTCATTAACTACTCCATGGCAACTGTCTGTGTGGTTACTGCTCCAGAGTAAATGTGAGGTAGGTCTGACCCTTACCGAAAGCGGAGCAACATATCTTGCATTTACCTGAGAATTAAGCATCCATATAAAGTAACTAATGAGCTCTAAATCCGCACTCTTTCTTCACACATGACAGTTTCTTCATCTATCTTGAAGCAATGATATTTATATGACTTGTCTGGTGTCACTGAAACAGCATGTGGCAGAAGTGGGAATGTAAACCAGATCTGCTGAGCTCCTGCAAACCTCTCTCATCGCATGGACAGGATTTTCTTGAGGAGCTGCTGTTCAGTTGCTTGGCACATCTCCCTTCAAATGAGAGAAATTCACCAGCAAACTCAGCCACTCTTTACTTCATTAATATTGCAGAGCATGCACATAGCACTTATGCAAAACAGATGGATCAGTAAATGTAGCTTCCAGATACAGTTTCTTCATTTCACACATAAAATATTATTTACTTTTTCAAAAACTCTTAAATTTAAAGTTTAAAAGAAAGTGTTGCTTTGGGAATATTTTTATCCTGTTTTATTAATTAGATTTCAACTCTAGCTAATCGAGAGTCCAGATTAGTGCAGAGTCTAATCAGTCCCTAGCCACTGTGTTTTCCATCAAGGTGGTGCACAGCATGCCACAAACTAGAGGCAATATTGGCCCACTGT
>NW_008624884.1:1067-1443 GCF_000691845.1 Merops nubicus | reverse complement strand
AACGGCCTCAACTGCCTCAAAACCACCCAAAACGCACCTCAGACAGCCTGAACTGCTTCAAACCCACCCAAAATGTCCCCAAAACTCACCTCAAACAGCCTGGATAGCTGCAAATTCGCACAAAATGGCCCCAAAATGCACCTTGAATGGCCTCAACTGCCTCATAACCACCTCAAACACCCCCAAAATGTCCCCAAAATGCCCCAAAAGGCACCTCAAACAGCCTGAACTGTCTGAAACCAACCCAAAATGTCCCCAAAACGCACCTCAGACAGCCTGGACGGCTGCAAATTCGCACAAAATGGCCTCAAAATGCACCTCAAATGGCCTCAACGGCCTCAAAACCACCTCAAACACCCCCAAAATGTCCCCAAAA
>NW_008624884.1:0-207 GCF_000691845.1 Merops nubicus | reverse complement strand
CCTAAACTGCCTCAAACCCACCCAAAATGTCCCCAAAACGCACCTCAAACAGCCTGGACTGCCTGAAACCAACCCAAAATGTCCCCAAAAGGCACCTCAAACACCCCCAAAATGCCCCCAAAGCACCCCAAAAGGCACCTCGAACAGCTCGAACTGCCTCAAACCCACACAAAATGTCCCCAAAATGCCCCAAAATGCAGCTCAGAC
>NW_008624883.1:19234-24775 GCF_000691845.1 Merops nubicus | reverse complement strand
TTTTTACATGGAACCAGGACAACCACTCTTCTCCTTAGAAGGGGGGCTGCATGTGTATTTTTCTATCTATATGCACATTTATTCTCCAAGCTCTGCTGGCACCACATTAAACAATTCCACTGAGATGAAGTGCTAAGCTCTAAAAAACCCCGAAACATCTCCATCAAGCTTAAGATTTTCCAAGAAGGTAAGTCAGTATGAGTCCTTTGACCAAAATAAAACACTGCCCATCTATTCTAGCTAGAAAACAAGCCTTAAATCATTAGATAAATACTTATTAATAGATCTAAGGTTTAAGCAAAGTGAATTTCCAGATCAGGAGTGTACGTTGCTTTTCTACACTGTGTACCAACTTTCAATAAACTACTTCTGTTAGTAAACCTACCAAAAATTGAGAGAGATCTCATCAGTACAGAGGTGAGCACTTCTGACCCTGTGTAAGATTTTGTTATGGTATCCTTATCGGAACAAGTCACAGTTCCGAGGAAGTCAACGTTTTCTCTGCTATCCTATTTCTATCTAGCAGCACTTTCCAGAACGAAAAAATTTCTCTATTATGCGTGCAGAAGCACTTGCCTTGCACATAAAAAATCCCTGGAGGGTTAAAAAACTCCAACACTTTTTGAAGAATCAACATGTACACAGACTGCACACTAAAGAACTGGCTCGTATATATTTGAATGCATTTAATACCCAAGTGAGGAGCAAGACAGTAACTCTGAAGCAACAATCTCTCCTTCTTGTGTAACTTGCTGTCCAACAAAAGTTTATTTATAGAGTAAACACTTTCCATTCTTGATCTTTTACCATGCATTTCTATGGTCAGATAATGAACATCTCTAAACTAATTTAAAAATAAATAAATAAATAAATAAATCCATGCAGGTTTTAGTGTGTTAATATAAGCACATGAGTTTCATTTTCCATTGAACAGATCCACGCAGCTTTCTGAGCCCTGGGATCTCAGTGGTAAAAACCTAACGTGATTTGACCTCTTTTATACAGAAAATGGTTTGGTGGAAAGAAGATAAAACATCTGCAGCTTTACACATTTCTTATACCCACTAAGTTCTTATTACTAGTTGTACTTTGTACCTGCTTTACACCTATTCAGAGCTTCCCTTTGGGAGCAGGTTTTGTAACAGCTGCCCAAGATGACAAGTGAATGTCTATCTCTCTGTGTGGTTTAGTAGTGTAACTGCCCTCATCTTCCACCCTGCAGGACAACTTCATATGGTCCAGGCAGCGCTTAAAAGGAAGCTGTTAAAGAAATATCTATCTGTCTGTCTGTCTGTCTGTCTGTCTATCTATCTATCTATCTCCCTCCCTCCCAATCTCTGAAGCTAACACATCATGCAGCATCAACCTTGAGCTCCAGTGGGAAATTAATTTTTTCCCCTGCTTCTAACCGGTCAAGTTTCCACTCCACATCGTAAGTGTACAGCTATGCATCACCAATGATTTGCTCAGTGTCCAAGAGCAGCCAGTAGCTGAGGCAGAAATATGCCCCTGGGTCCCACATGGTGCAGGCTGTGAGTAGCAGCAGCACCCACAGGCACTGGCAGGTGGGGCGCAGGTCAGGGATGCAGTGTCACAGCCAGGCACTCCTGGCAGAGGTGGAGGGGTATCAGATATGCTCTTCTGTAGCTACATTTGCTAGTTTAAAGTTTTGCATGTACTTCTGAAAGTGAGTGCATGCTGAGGAATACACCTGAGTATTCAATGCCTTGGATTTTTTTTTTTTTTTTGCCATCTAACACCACCACCAGTAGCCCATACAGAAGCCTACCCAAACAGAACTATTTGGAGAAGACAAAAGATCATGTTATTCCCAGAAGGAAACAAAATTACTTCCTCTCTCCTTTCTGTGTTCAGGAGAGTGGGCTGAGTACAAAGTGTCATGGATATAATTTAGCAAATACAGGCTGTAAATTCTTAACACATTTTTATAATACACTGGCCCAAGCCTTTCTTTTGTGTAGCACTGCTGGATTCCAAGGTCTTACAGGGGACACCTCGTCCTGTCAACCCACTCTACCTTCCTGTACGTACTGGTCATAAGGCATACCTGAATTACTGCCAGCATGGGCATGAAATACATGGCTGCAGATCCTATAAGGTTTAATTTTGGAGGCATATAAAAACCTATATATTCTTTTGAACAATTAGTTCTATCAGTGAGCACTTTAAACCAATGAAACCTCATTACATCAATAACAGACCTCATGCAACATGCAAATCCTATAGCTCCTGTAAATCACCCCACATGATGGTGAATTAGCTGTCAAGAACAGAGATCTGGGCTGAAATTGTGTGTGGTGCAAAGGCAAGGGATTCATACCAAGCACACCAAGTCAGACTTCTCTCCTGTAACATCCATGCTTTGCCATCTCCCAAAACAAATCAACTGCCAGAAATGTGCAGGGTTTTTTTGTTTGTTTTTTTTTTTTTTAATTGAAAAATAAAAAGGATACTTCCATTGTGCTTCAAAATTCTATGAACTGTTGACTTCAGTGTCAAGTCCTTGCCTAGTTAATATTAATGAGAAGGGCTGGGGAGGTATATCCAGGGGTTCAGGGACTCCTCTGATTCAAATTCATTTGGTTTGGTTTGCCTTTTTTTTGGCAGCAGCCCCTAGAAGCCAAAGGGTCTCACAGCATCCCCAAAGCCCACTGGGAACATTTGTGCATGATATCTGTTCTGGAGAGGTCAGAGCCAAGACCAGCACAGCAGTCACTGCTACTGATGACCCCCATAACACATCCAAAGCATGATGAAACACCTTCCTTTTTCTTTCCAGCACGTTCCCTCTCATCCTGGCTTACAAACCTCTCCCCTCATCACCACATTGAATAGATTCAACTGTGTAGAGAAAGACTGTGACTTGCTTTGCTGAAGCTAGAGCAAGGTGGGGAGGGGGACAGGAAACAAGGGAGAAAAAGAAAGGCACAAAACTACCAGTTGTGAGGAATTCAGTGTTGTTACCACCCCACCCCTGACCCCAGCTGTTGGCACCAGCTCCAGCCAATTGAAAGGCAATATGAGCCTTGCTGATCGGTGAGAGAGGAAACAGGAGTCAAATCAAATTGCGTTTGTTTTTCTTTGCAAATACTCCCCCTGTAACCAGGTCTTCATCAGTAGTTCCCAGCACTGGCAGCTTTTCCCTCTATCTCTGCATGGGTGACATCAGGAGAGAAGTATTTTGTCTTTCTGTAATGGACATATATGCTCTTCCAAGAACGTATTTTGGTATCAAGCTGGGCTAATACACGTCCAATTACCAGTGGAATCACTTTACTATTCACCAGCCTATTAAACTCTCCAGTATAAAGTGCCAAGCATCAGAGAAATCTAATATAATAGCTAAACATTTACATGGGATTCATTTAACTTCATAGTATTTTAACAAGGTTGCAGCTTCCTGATGCCATTCTTCTACAGTTTCAAGGCAAAATCCCGGATCCTCAAAACACAAATATCTTGCAGAGGAGACTGGCTTGCAAAGGAGAGAAAGGATTTGTCTGTTTTAATTTGACTCCCGCCAGCCTGACTGGAGACAGAAATAGACACATCGTTTTTTTAAAAAAGAACACTAGATTTTATCACAGTAATTTCTTGCAATATAAAGATGTGACTTTGCCCATTTCAATTTGACTATAAAATGAGCTTTCTTTGGAAACGTAATGCATGGATATACAAAACACGCTAAACAACAGAGGGGCTACTAGTGAGTAACGTCCATCAGAAAGTATTCATCTGAGTTCATTCTGGTTTGCAAATGAAATAAAGTGCGACAATAAATAAAGACTAATGTGTAATTCCATGTAAAGTCAGAACCAATCTTTTCTTTCATTAAACTTGGTACAGTGTATGTGCTATGCATTTTTAATACCTTTAAATAATTTAGGAGAAATAGTACAGACCAAGACTGACAGGAAAGAGTCTAAGCTACTAATTTTAGGAAATAGCCTATAAATGCAATTTCAGGAAGACATAACTTCTTGATTAAAGGTAAATTGTTGTCACACCCAGGGAAAAAAAAAATGTAGTTTTGTATCTTATTACTCTAATTTATTACATAATTGAGGAGTACCACAAAGACAACAAGCAAAGAATCACAGCCTGGGTCTTCACCATGCTATATTCTGTCCAACCACTGCAGAATAAACAGCAACAATCCAGAATTTGAGATATTAAAGCAAAAAATGGCTCCTCTTACAAGCATGCATCAGCGTCTGATTTTTGACAGGAGCAACAGCAAATGCATTTCTGATTCTCCATTTTCTTTCTGCCTGGTTCTTAAACATCTCTCTCTCTCCTCCCCACCCGTCACTCCTGACCCTTATTTCCCACATGTGGTATTTCTGTCCTTTCCATAAATCTGATGTGCCTGATAGACAAGGCATGCAGGATGCTGATTAGCACTGTCAGCTTTAAAGTTTACCTAACCTATTTCTCAGGTAATCTCGTACAGATGCCTATCTATAGCCAGCATATGTGGCAGAGATGCAGTAGCTCACCTCTTACTCCAGAAGTACTTGCAATAAATCAGAGAAGAGCTCTTAGCCCAGATGTTGAAAGGCGGGGAGGAATAACAGCCTGGCTGAAGCTGGAACTTGAACCCAAATCCCTGCAAGCTCATTGCAGTGAAGGGTGGTAGTGGATCCACAGAAGGAAAATAAAAGGCAAAGCATAATGCATGAGCTTATGCCAGCAAATAGCAATGCAAATGAATAACTCTACTCACACGAGCAGCCTATAAATCCCAAATCATGTTTGTGTTCAAATACTTCCTCCCACGGCTGCAAAATGTGTGAGGAGGCTGAGAAAGAATAATCGGCGAGTACAAGGATTCACACCGCTTAAAGTCATCCTTACTAAAAACAAACTGTGTGTCTTTACCGAAGGAGCACACGAGCAATCTCGGCCATCTCCCCTCCTTCAGTCAGTGCACAGAGAGATCAAACTTCTCCAGAGCATATCAAGAAGGATGTGCTTTTCCAGCCAAGTGGGCTGAAACAGCTTCCACTTCCACTTGGGGGATTCACTGCAGAAAACACCTAGTTTAAATCACATTTCATAGCTTGTGTCACACTGACTAAATAATTTCATAGCTCTTTCTGGCTTTAAAATCTATTTGTTAGGAAAACCTACCTAGTGTACCACAGGTAGTAAATCCTTCTACCAAGAGTAAACTTGGCCATGAAAAACAGGGCTTTTTAAAACCAGTCAACCAAAGCCCTATGTAAGCCAGTGGGTGAAAAGTTTGTTATTATGAAAGAGAACAGATGAGTTACGGTAAAATCTGGGAGTTTGGAGCTTCTATCAGTTTGTAATAAGCTCTAAAAGACTATGCAAATAACATCTCTCACCATAAAACACCAGTGTATTTGAAGAGGAAATCATACATAAAGAGGAACAGATTACAGTATGAACCTAATTAAAATCTACTAAAAGGTACAAACTCCTAATCTACCACAGTGTTTCAGAAACTGAATCTTAGACATGAAAAATCCAGCCAGAGACAAGATCAGGTTCAGC
>NW_008624883.1:0-19203 GCF_000691845.1 Merops nubicus | reverse complement strand
AAGGAACAAAAAAAAAAAAAAAAGGATAGGAAGACAGAAAGAAAGGAAGACACAGAGAGAGAGAGGGAGAAAGGAAGAGAAAGAAAAAAAGAGGAAAGAGACGAAGAGGGAGGGAGGAAGGAAGGAAGGAACAAACTACACCCTGTTCCTCTCAATCTGAAGGGAACTAGAGTATTTAAAAAGGCATAACTGCCCTTGAAGTCTGCTTAGGGTACTTATCCAGCAACTAGATTTCAATGAAGTAAAGGATTTTATGGGTTCTAACTCTGCAATGTACTTAAGCAGGATGACTTGTGTGCACAAAGTCAGGAATTTATCTATCCATACTTCCCATGTAAAACCATCACCCTATATATTATTCTTGTCCAAACTGATGTTTGCACATGACAGCTTTCCTAAGAAGCAGACATCTTTGCAGGTGAACTGCTGAGCCACAGCCTCCTATTTCACAGCTAAAACAGCAGCTCTGAAGCCCCATGGACTCTTCCCTCAAAGACATGCAGCACAAGGCAGGTTTCCCACATGGAAACAGACACAAGACTCAGAGATACCATTGACAAAAATGTCCCATGATCTTTAAAGACCTGTGCCACACTGGGATGCTCAGTGCTTGGTCCTGGTTAGGACCCGAGTATAATACGGTGCAACTCAATGGTGCACTGGACAGTCAGCCTTGGGGCTCCTATAGCAAGGTGCAGACTTGCTTTCTTTGAGTGTTAGGCAGCACCCTTGGCATTTGCAATGATTTCATTGCTTGATTAACCCGCAAGGTGTGAGGCAGCTCCAGCACACAGTGGTATGGAGTGCACAGGAGGAGGCTCTGTGGCACCAGGATGCAATGCTGCTGGTGCTTCCACCCCGATGGCACCTCTTCCTTAGGAGACTCCTAAGGACAGTGGCTGCTGCACTACTGCACTGCCACACAAGTGTACACAGCTCTTCAAAGCACTTGGAGCTTGATAAAGGTCTCTCTGCCTGATTGCTCCTGTCCTTAAAAAAAAAAGACATGGGGAAACTTCTTCTGGCCTTAGGGGAAGAAGACACAGTTTCCCCTCTAAAAGCAAACTGAGAATAGGAAATTCAGTAAAGTGTAGAACAACTAAGCAAAAGAGCATTTTTTTTTCTTTCTACTATATAGCACAGCTACAAATGCATACACATTGTATATACCTTCCCCACAGTTTTCATGCAGGGAACACTTCTGTTTTTCCTCTGCACACACAATACCAGATCTAGCTCTAATAATGTGAATTTCTCAGCAGTTTAAAACATCATTAACAACAACAACAAAAATTAAATCTACTTAGCACAAAGATGCTTTCCTCTTTTTTTACTGTCAAATCTTTCCAACTTAGTTACTGGTTTCAGATGCAAAGTGTGCAACACCTAGGGAATCAGTGAGAGATTTAAAGGCTAGCCCCTGTTGCCCATGCAATGTTTCAGACAAACATTTAGGACCAATATAACAAACCAGGAGGTTCACAGTTTTCCAAATTAACACAGAATAATGGCTTCTCCTTTTTCACCTGGGCCCAGCAGCAGAAGGCATCCAACTGCTGGGGGAAACTGGTGCTCCAGCAGATAAGTGCTCTCAATCAGTAACAGCAGAGCTTTCTAAACAGCCTTTCTATAAAGTGATACACAGCAGAGAGCTAAATAAATCCTTTTTTTAGTCCTAAAGTGAAGTGACCTGCATAACTTAAAATGCAGCTTTATTATCTAATAAAACCTCCCATCACACTGAATTTCCCTTTGCATTCACAGACACAGAGATAAAATGTGTGCACACATGCAGCCTTATTGCATATCCTTGCATTTCACCATCTGGCATTGTTCTGGGGATTAATAAAAGCCAAGCTAGGTTTAAAATACCAAATATACACCTGGGAAGGAGAATTCTTACAGAAGGTTTTAACCACTTATGTGGAGGTGCTACGAGAAAAAAAAAGCAAGCCAGCTAAGGCTGCCAGCAGGGGCTAGGAAGGGAAACCACAGGTTTCTCAGATCGGTGGACAAAAAATCTACAACTAGATGTGTTTTACGTAGCATAAGTAAGTTGCAAACCAGTACAATTATTTGAGTCTAGAAGAACTGAAATATGACAAATGCTAATGTGACAGAGGAGTGTCAAAAAAAGATGAGGAATTACACATGTCAGTGACTGAACAAAAACTAATTGAGATTAAGTCAAAGACAAAGATGAAATGCCAGATTGCCTAAAGCTAATTATCTGGACAATTAAGGGAATGCCTGCAACTTTGATTATTAAGAGCACAATCTATTGAAGGAAACACAAAACTGTTTGCAAGAGTCTGCATTGATTTCCTTGTGAGATGATAATGGCAAAGACAAAGAATGAATGGAAGAAATCCTTACCCCGGAGAGAACTAAGCCAGCTGCTGAACTACAGTACAGCCATGTCACCTAGTACCAAAATCGGACTGATCCCTTCCTTGGGTTGTCAGAATTCAAATCCCATCTAATTTCCCAAGCTGATAATTTGACAGAGATCCTAGAAGGAAAGATATTTGTGTCTTTGATGCTACAAAGCAAGACACATACAAGTCACTATTTCTGTGCCTTAACTTGCCAGAAATAAAAGTTAATGTCCTCCCGTTCTTTCCTAATTTTATCACGCACTAGTTTTCATGAAATTCCTACATTATTCTATATTTATATACTCAAGAGCTAAATGTAGTTTCCAGATAAATTCTTTATATGATGACACTTCGTAATTTGGTCACAGACCAGACACATGCAAGTACCTACTCACACAGTTAATATGAGGAAATATAAAGATGATTAATAAAAATATTTTACTTATTTAAAAAAAAAAAAAGAAGAAGAAAAGAAAAAAGGCTAATCCCAGATACATACAGACTATCTATGGAAAGTTATCTGGGCCTTTTTCTACGTTACTCATATAGGGCTATGTTAGTATTGGGAAGGAATATGAAATACTTGGCATGTTTCCCTTCTAAGCACACATTTGTGACGTGGCACAGAGGCCACGTTCTTCTGAAGATACAGTACTACATCTCAGTTTTTTTCCCCTCTAATGACATCCTGGGAAATATGTATGCATTTACCACTGCCATCAAGCATCACATCCATCAGCTTCAAACTGCTTTACCCAAGACAGCAGAGGGTGGAAATGGATGCAATCCAACTCTGGGGTTTCTCCAAAGGGTTTCCCTGAAGACAGTCCCTTCAAGTATCAGATGTAAATTAAAGCACCTATCTTGACTGAGCAAAGGCCCACAGTACAAACACCCAAGCCCAAAGTGTAGACCAGAGAGGGTGAGCGGCACGGTCACAGCAATCTCTGCTCGTCAGCCAGCTCAGACCCACCAGAAAAACTCCTGGGGCTGGCTTTATTTATACATTTGGGCTCCAGCATGGACTGATGCATTTATGCTGATTTCAGCACTTAGCTAACACCTTTGCACTGCATGTAGTTAATTTTGGAGGTTTTTACGTAATTTAATGGCTCAAGATACAGGAATTTCCAGAGTTGCGTTGCTCCTCAAATGAGGACATCTTCAGCACATCAAGAAGCCAAGCTGTTCCTGCTTTGTGTTTAAATTCAGCAATGCTGCCTTGAAGTAGCTGAGAGACTACAAGACAGCATTCACTGCAGAACAGCCTGCAATCCAATGCACATCTTGGGATAGACCCTTTGCCAGGTTAACATTAGTGTAACACATCATGCAGAGATTAAAACTGGTTTTACAAATACCATTTTTGAATAGACACCAGATTTCAGCTGAGGGGAAGGCAGCCAGCTTTGCAGCAGCGAAAACAACTTCAAACAGGCATACTAGGAGAGAGCCCACATCTTCAAAATACATTTTTATCTATCGTTGTATTACAGAGATAAGATGATGCACTGGGGAAGCTGCACTTCCTATATTATTCTCTGCACAACGAGGGCTGGAAAAGGGACTGACATTTAAGGGTTCAGAGCAGACATACCACCTCAGGAAAAATCTGTTGGGCGAGTAACACAGCGTTACCGAGTGGTTAATGAAAGGGCACTGGGCACCAATCTAAATCCCAGAGCAAAGTGATTTTAGTAAAACCCCAAGGAATGTTACAAAGACAAAGAATATACTGCACATTATTCAAGAGCAACAGTGGTTGTCCCTGTTCCCTGTAAAACTCCCAAACACAGTGGTCACAGCTGTTCAGAGAGGGACTGCAAGCAGGATGGATGTTCACCTCATTTCATCTCATACTGTTGCTAGAACTCAGGCCACACTGGGTTACCACCGCCAGAGAGGGTTACAAGCAGAAAATATTTTGGATCTATGGTGTTAAAAGTTTTTTTTTTTCACCAATAGTAAAAATACCTTAAGTGCTTCTAGTAATTTCTTAAATATTAGGACATTTTTTCAAAATATTTTATCTTGCTAACAGTTGAGGGTTTTCCAAATCGTTAGGGAAAAAAATTAATATTTCATCTTTAAGATAGGTCAAATCTCTCTTTTTTTTGCCATTTTATCAGATTTTCAGATTGGCAATTAACATCCTGGTCAGAGACATAAACATAAAGAAAACCTCTTAGTGCCATAGCAGTATTCGAAAAATGTGCTTACTCTGTTTGCTGCTTTTTATTATGGTTTGCCAAAACAAAAAATCAGCTCTTTCCCAGGGAAGAGTTGACAGACACACTGATTTTCCAAACAAAAATATTATGGGGGCTGGTGGGAAACCATACATACACAATAAAGTCGCAGTGCTTTGTCCTGCAGGCTGAAGGCAAGGCAAGGAAGTAAGCAACAAAGTGCACTGCAGTGATTTAAGGGAAAAAAAGCTGATGGGGTTAGCTTAGCTGCTGCAATAATGTTTTCTGATCCTTTCTTAAACAAGGTGATTTAAGGATCTGAAAGATTACCCATTGTGTCAAAATAATGCATGCTTCTGCTGACCTCATGGGAGGCGTGGAAATCATGCCAATCCTTCATGCTGATCCCACTGTCCACCCAGTGTCTAGCATCTATGTGCTTTTAAAACTCTTGTTTTTGTGAAAGGATTTTTTTCCCCTTTATCTCAGTCTTAAAAATAGTGGGAAATCTATAGAATCTTTACCCATACTTGGAGAGGCAATGCAGGGGGAAGGATCATTGCTGGACTCCAAATTTCTTTACAGGCTTGGCAAAACCCAAGCCATTGCAAAACACCAGTGAGTACAAGCTGAGCATTGCCTTATGCTTTGATTCCTCTTGTACCAAACAGAGGTTAAAATACTACTGAAAGATACATTGTAGGCTTCTGCACTACAATACATCCATCTCAGTATCTTGCAAGACTGAAGCTCTGGTAAAGCAACAATTCTGTATTTAAATAATTTGTTTGGACAAGGTTTTCAGGAGGAATCCTGTACAGGAGCTGCTCCCAGTGAGCTCAGCTTGAGCCAGAGTGCCTATATTATCCTACCTGTTCATAGCCTTAAAAAAATGGCAGCTCTCTCTAATTGTCTACTCTTTCCACATCTCAGGAGAGGGTTTTTTTTTTTCAAAAACAAAAACAAAACAAAACAAAACAAAACACTTGTATTCCCCTAAAGCTTATAAATCTTAACCAGAAGAAGATACAATACAATACATGAGGAGAGGTTACTTCTTCTCAAAAAATTCTGCCAAGGTGAACTCCAGAAAACATGAACATTTTTAGACATTTTAAGCCTCCAAAATAAGGGGGAAATAAGAGAGGTAAAAAAAAGAAATGCATGCACATACTTGATTTAAATGATTAAATGCTACTCATTAAAATAAATAAGGTATATACACAAGAGGTGGCCAGAATGATAGCCCTGTTGTCCCACTAATCATAATTATTCCAGAAGTCTAATAATGTTATCTTTGGTTCCAGCTTCAGCAGGCTATAATTTAACAATAGCACCTTTTTTTCAGCATGTGAATCAGATACTAAGACAGTCTCTTTCAACCTCTTTTGTGCTTCTAAATTAGAAAACCCAAATATCGTTTTTCTTCAGATACGAAACATAGCCAATGTAACTGTAAAATAAAAAAAGCCATTAACTTGCAAGAAAACCATTGCACAGGACTGAAAAACTGTACTTGAAAAAGTGACTCAAAACAAAAACTCTTCCTACAAGCAGGATCCCTTGTTCAGGCTAAAATGATAGAAAACTGTTCTAAGTTGTCATATTAAAAAAAACCCAAAGAAATGTCATGAAAGATATTTCCTTGTACCCACTAATATGTTTGCTGGGCTTTTATTGCTACCAGGAAGGCAGGCTTGCTGTTTAGACAGCTCTAATACAGGAAAGCTGTCTCTGTCTCCTCACCCTCTTCTCCCTCCCCAAATGAGCCCTAAACAGCGAATAAACATTAGCACAGAATTTGTCATTTTGTTTCATCTATCACTCAAATGACAGAAGCTTTATGAATTCTCTGAATGAAATTCAGGATGGAGTTGCCCTCGCTGAAAAAGACAAAGAGAAAGCCAATATTAAGGGTTTGGAGTTTATGAGTATTTTAAAATACAAAATTATCTTGGCTCTGACCCTTTTCCAAAAACAGCCAAGATTTTCTAAGTCGGTAAAATTAAATGCGTTATCAACACACAACTGACTGTGCTACCCAGCAAAGATAAATTATCTCATTAATACCACAGAAATCAGATGAGGCGTGCATAGTAAGTGACATACTAAATGCAATTATAAAACCCTACTGAAGTGATGTTAGTGACCTGACACATGACAAAAAAGCCCGACGAGGCAATGCAGAATCCAGGCTGGAAGATGCACTGATACTATTTCTATTCTCAGCATACATTAGATACAAAAATACTACTTAGCTATCAGTACAAATTCCATAATTAAAGGCACTGGAAAAATTTACAAAATTATTAATATACAAAGAAGGGGGTATCTTCAAGAGAAGCAGAGCTACCACTGATGGAGCAATCTGCAGTTGCTAGGATGGGGTAAGCAGGTTCGGAGAGCTACCTCCCCACACAGCCCACCTCTGTCCTGCATGCACAGTGTGCTGAGCAGTTGCCAGACATAGGCATCTTTCCACTCTTCACATCTGCAGTGATAATTTGTCAATATTAACTATCATAAAATAAAGAATGAGGGAAATACATGGCTCAAAGAGACTGTGGGGAGTCCCCCACCCATTTCCTGTCAGCAGTACTGGTGACCTAGACATCTCCTGACCAGCATTCATCCAGCTCTCCTCAAACCCCTCCACAGTGCCAGAGATCCCAGGACGGCTGCAAGCAGACTCTCTGCTGCTTCTCTTCCTTCTCTGTTGCAAAGTTTTTTCTTAAAATCTAACCTACATTTTTCCTTGCTGCAACTTACTCATTAAACAACTCACAGCAGATAGACCACAGGTTACTCCTGTGTCTCCAGCAGACTTCTGCGCCTTTCAGGGTCGCACAGCCTAGCTGATGACAGCTTGCATTATTTCCACCAGCTGACCTACATCCTATTTTCTAAATTCCTCCTCATTCTTGTTAACCTTTGCCCTTCCTTATATTCTTCTTGAAGGGTTGTGCCCCAAAGCAGACATACAAATACTCCAGCCGAGTCCTTATTGGTACTGGCTACCTGAAAAGGATTAATTCATGCATTGGGTGTACAACACTGTTCACATCCAGCAAGTCATCTTCTTGCAAAAGTATGTCACTGTCAACTTGTGTTTAGTTTGTGACACTTTCTAACTTTCAGACTGCAGAAGAGACACCACTTAGGAGTCACCCCCTGCTTAGGCAGCCTATGCACCACCCTTTCCACTTGTCCTGTGGAGCTGCACCCTGCATGAGAGCACAGTGCCCGGTGAAAGCCAAATACTGATGGCTTGGTAGGGCCACCTTATCTGCTCCAAAGGAGTACTTCACTTTTCACCACCAGCCTCCCACTCCATCCTTGGCAGACATGGCAAGCAAAGCTGGGAGACAAATGAGCAGACTGGACCCCAAACCTGACTTACAGCCACTGACTTGAAGCAACCCAGCACACATTCACAACATGTGACCGTTCACCACTGAGCAGCTCAGCATCTCCCCCAGAACCAAAAAATGAAAGATCTATATGATTTGGTCTCTGTTTGAGGCAGAAGCTCTGCAGAGCAGTTACGGATAGCTCTTCCCAAAACACAACTTTGATGACTGGCAAAAAGGATTATTTTTTTTCTTCCCTTCTTACTTGCATCTGACTTTTACAGTGAATTTGGAAAACAAACTCCTCTTCTGGCTACCGGGCTGAGGAATCTCCTGTAGTTTGAGCCTGTAGCAAAATAGTTTTCTCTGCTGTATCTCATACTTGTAACAACATTGCTAAATGTGACTTGTAACATGAAATATTGCACAAAGTAATCAAAAAAATCTGTTTAGTTTGATAAAAACAGGTCAAATCAACATCCACCTATACCTGATACAAACAGATCATTTTTACACTTCTGTGGAGTCTTGTTATGGATTGAGAGCCTCATTTTTATAGGGAAGAAGAGAAGTGGCTCCCACACCTGCAGTAGGCAGTAGTCCAAACATGACAGGGCATTGTTACAGAGCTACCTGCCTTCTTCCTCCACTCACCAACCCTGTCATATCAAAGAGGGGGAAAAGGTGTGAAAAAACCTTTGTACTCCTGCTTCACCTTGCTAGCAAAGGAGAAAAACAGACACATTTTACATGTCAATGTCAGATGATCCAGGGGTTTTGTTCACTTACTGAAATGAGTTGGCTTGAAATGCTTTCCTTCCTCTTAATGCAACTTTCAGCTGCCATCAGTGCCCTTGGGAGTGGCACTGGTAGGTGTCAGTGTGGAAACAACCATGCCAGAAAGAGAACAATCATTTTCTGAGAATTTTGTTTCATTCTGCAACAAAGTAAGTTACCCTGTTCACCGAATTACTCTTTATCCATCACTTCACTCAGCAAGACAGGCCAATACAATTTACGTTCTTTTTCTTTCTCTGTACAGTTTATTTCCGTTCCTCCTGGAGGTTAGGAAACAAATTAAAAATTGATAAATTAGAATCCTCAACATACAAAGGGGTAATATTGTTTAACTGCAGGTATGTTGCTGTGATGTGGTTCTCCATTTTAATACATTCACTTTAACCATAAAATTGATTACCTGATGACACAAATAAACAAATAAATAACAGAGATAACTGCATTTTCACTTAAGTGTATGTTAACATGCAAAAACAACATACAGTAAAAAGATCTGAGCATGTTTAGCTCTGTTTGTGGGCAGTGTCCAAACCCTTGGCTTTTAACTTTGAACAGCTAAAAAGTTTAACTGGATTAACTTGGTGGTCTACATACATTATTATCCAGTAGGGATATTTTGAGTCATAACAGAATGTCTCTTGTGTTGCCCAAGACACAAGCCAATGAAATCAAGATGAGGATTTGTTATTGGCCAGAACAAATTATTTCTGCTGGGAAAAAAAGATCTTTTTGTGATAAGAATTAGAATGAAATAGCAGAGATAAGAATTTGAGAAATTTTGACCCTAGAGTAAGTTAATATTTCCCTTGGAAAAATTTAAATACAGCCTTTATTTTACACTCTTTTATATGGGGAAACTAATCTGAAAAGAAAATAGCAATTTTCAATGTCCAGATTGTCTGTCCTTTCTCACTGAACAGAAACTACCAATAATTTAATTTTCCCTATTCTCCATGCCAGACATTTAAGCTTCCAAGTCTGAGTGTCAGCTACCAGAGCTACTTTATGCTAGCAAGAACTACTTACAGCCTACTCATTGATGGGAAGGGAAAACTGTCAAAAAATACTAGTAAAGAAGTTTTGAAACAGCAGGTCTTGAACTCACCTGCCAGTGTGTGCATAAGAATAAGGGAAATACCCTTCCTTCAGACTTTACATGGAGTCTCACATCACATGGACCCTGCTGGAAGGAAGCTCCTGCAGAAGTGCTGTCTTGCTGATACATCGTCCCATCTAATTCCAGGCTCTCTGGTAATCCTGTGGCTGCCACCTCTAATTGCCCTGGGGAAGTGATCAGCCAGAAGTTGATACTAAAACTGCATTAATTCTTCTACCCCAAAGAATGTCCCTTAGCAGCTTCTAATTTTTCACTGCTTTTGTTCCATGTGGCGAGAATATCCTTCCTTAAAGACTGATGTCTAGGTGCTGGTTAAGTGACACTCAGAGGTGTTTTTAGCAAAGACTGCTAGCTTCTCAGCTTCCTAACCCTCCTTCATTGTGTGATTCCTGCACGCAAAGGCAGCAAACAATATTCGGTTTCACACAGAGCACAGATCCAGCCCTCAAACACAAAGACACCTCCCTGGCCTCAACTCAGCATTATATAGTGTTTCCTCAGCTCAATCACCCACAAACCTCTAATGAGAATTTAGCTTTTTATTTCCATTCAGTCTGTGAGAAGTTGGTCTGATCTTCACTCCTGCATTCATTTTGCAGCAATTCTCCTCTGTTTTCTAGGCTATCAAGTGTCATTCCCATCTTGCCTGCCTCCTTTGACCTTCCCTGTGCTCTTGGGAATGGCTCCACTGCAGTGGCTTCTCCACCAAGGACAAAACACACGTTGCACTGCCCCATGCTAAACTGGGGGACAGGTAACAGAATTTATGGGTGGCCACGAGGCTGAGTCAAGCCCTCATCATGGCAACTACAAAAACGTTAATACTAATATAAGCCTTCTGACTGTGTGCTAAGATAACAGCAAATGAGAACTGTGTGTGAAGGAGCACTTCTTCACCAGCTGCATTTCAGCTTTCAGTGATGGTACAGTGGGATACCATTTACAATATCCCTGCTGGATTTAAGATAGTGACTTTATTATAATTTTAAACATCTTTTAATTAACAAGTTCTTTTGCAAGCCACTGTCAGTGGTGGTTTCCATGGATGCTGCTATCTGATAGAACGTGGGGCTGCAGCAGCAGGGGGAGGGAGAAGTCACACAATGTGCTAATGGGGAAAGGGACCAACACCTCCTGCTGAGACCTTGGCAGAAGGAGCAGAATTAAAGCTGGTTTCACATCCTTCTCCCCTCCACAGGGATCCCCTCTCAGGAAGGCTTCAGGTGAGAGGTGCTGGATGGAAATGTGCCTCCTTCACCCACACACTGCCAGTCCCACCAGGTCCTCCTGTAGTCCTGCTGGCCTGGGATCAGGTCTGCACCTCCTGTGGGGAGGATGGACACATTCAGCCCTGCGCTACACCTGAGGAATGTCCCCATAGATCTTTCATACCAGAACAGGTATAGGCTTTAATATGTTATCTCCAGTGTTGAATCAAACAATCTACAGTAGGTCAACTTTCTAACAAGAACTAAAGGCAATTCCCTATTTAAATGTCAGAACTGCAACACCTGAAGTTAAATCATGCTTAGAAAGACAAAAATTGAAAAATCAGAACTAACAGGATTTACAGATGATTTACTTTAACAGTAAAAAATTGTTATTACACACACGCACCCCAGATATCTCTATAGCTGTTAAAAATATTCCTCTTAGCAGACAAAGAGAATATATCCACTTATATAAAAACATCAACAACAAAGCTTCTGCTAATATATTTTTAAGTAAAAGTAAAGATTCCCAGTTATAGACTAGAGCTTCCAGTCCCTTTCAATGCTCCATTTCAGATTCTCTTCTTCTTTTGCATCTGAAAACAATGCCACAGGTAGCATATTATTAGCTAACCACCACACTGTTGTGGATTTCCTCAACAACGCTAGCAGCTGACAGAACTTATTGCATGCAGTTTAACATTACAGAAGGGGAAGTGATAATTTTGGGGTTTTTCCCCTGGAAATCCAAATACTTTCTTTTGCATTCTTCTGACACAGCCCCAGGGTCAGCTGAAAAATCCCTACTGACTTCTGCAGGAGCAGACACAGACTCCAAATCTGCTTAATTAAAAAGACATTTCCTTGATTAATGTATAAAAATTGAACCTGTGAAGATATTCTGGCTGTAATAAAAACACTGCCCAGTGCACAAGGTCTTTTGTGCCTGGGTGTCTTTGCTTGCTCAGGTAAGTTACCTGCTGTAAGACCCCACTCATCTCCCACGTCTGGTTTGCGGAAGCCCACTGCAGAGGCTAAACTACACTGTCAAACAAAGGTATCAAGTGCCAGCATCTACACTGTGCAAGAACTCATAAACACACCTCTCTGTATGCCTTCGAAGCTTCAGATGTTGTTCTTTTACAAGTGTCACATGGAAACTGCTGTGGATGTGATTAAATCAGGTAGGAATCCTTCACCAAAGTACTTTATTATGTCAGTAATATAAGTAATATTTTTGTACATCTGAACAAATTACTATGTGTCTTACAGGGGTCCCAAAAGCGTTCTGAAGGCAAGGATTCTGAGTTTTCCTTCAAACATTCATTGATAACAACATTTACCATTAATTTTGTGGTCTTACTTGCTCTTTAAAGGGATAAGCAAAGAAAGCGAAAGGAGACAGAATTCTGTTCTGAATCCACAGAAAAATGAAATGTTGATGATTTAAATATAGCATTGTATAATGTAAGAAATACACTGGGACAAGACAAAAGAAAGACAAATAGCTATTGCTTTTCACACAGATCACATTAAGAAGTGTCCTATAGAAGTGGTAGAGAAAAGAAATGTGATAACAACTCAGCATCTTTTACCTAGGAAGGTACATTTCTTACACTTTGCCAGAAACCAGAAGTCATTTGTGCATGACAACTATTTGGTAGCTCATTTTAGGATAATTATTGCACTTGCAGGGGATGGGTGCCCCTGCCATAAAACTGCTGGCAAACTTGGCAGGCAAGCCAAAGACTGCTTGTTTGGAGATGAAATCCTTGTCTCTTCAGTCTCTTTACAGCATGACAGACTAGAAGTTGGCATGACTTCTTTGTCCTCCCGGCAGAGGAAGATACCAAAATCCTGCTACTGCTCTCTGGCGGGCACCTCTTTCCAGTGCTGCATTTATATCCAAGAAGCTAAAAGTTTGATGTTGCAGCAGCAGAACAGACACAGCTAGGGTTTGCCAGGCAGGAAAGGTTAGATATTTCACTGGCTTGATGTTCCTGGGTCAGCTGCTAGAGGAAACGCCACCTACTCAGGATCCACAAAACCCTGTCATAGCATGATGAGGTAAAGTGCTGGGGTTTACACTCCCAGCCCTGACTGAGGGTTGGCATATGGATGATGTCCACAACCAGGCAAGAAAGACCTTTCTGACTGATTTTCACCCAGGGTCTGGCCAGCCTTGGGTGGGAACTGATGAGGAGATCACCACCAGGTGCCCCCACCTTCCACATTAACTTGGAGGTGGGGCAAGAAGCCACCTCCATGAGAGCTGACTCTGCTTGCAGTGCAGTTGGGTGGTCTGCCTGCACAGTGCATGTGCTGCATGGGGATTCTGACTATTGAAAGGGCTCCCTGACTCCTCACAGCAAGCAGAGATCCCAGTAACAGTGGGACGAGATCAAGACAGGAAGGGAATGATGAGGCTTTCTCCTGGCAATTACTATATGATCAGGGTTGGACTGATTGCCTGGGTCCTTCCTTCCCCCATGGCCTGGTTTTGGAATCGACTCACTCCGTTCTTCACTATGTTATGCGTTGTGAGTGCACACCTCTGTCGATTCATTCCTCCTGTGGTGGGCCACCTTGGATCTCTTGCAGATGATCTAAACACAGAAGGAGGGATCTGGCTCATGTATTGCCCATTAATGATAATATCCTTCTATGCTGGGCAAGCGGTCAGCAGAAGACTAGGCAAGACAGGATTTGAAAGCTCTGGAGAAGAGGTTATTTGGAAATTAGAATACATATCATAATTACAGGTAGCGTTGTTACACACACTGTGATTTACAAACTGATTTTATGCTAGTGACCACTTCAGGCCCAGAAAGAATGCCTTTGTGGCTCTAAGAAAAGCTTATCTGTGTACTCTCCTGAAAACTCAATAAACTGCTGCATAGCAGCAACTCTTCTCACGTTCATCCTCTTTATTTATAAGGATTCATCTGATAGAGATGCTCTATCAGTATTTGTATGTTTATCCCAAATTATGAATGTTTCCAAGTCATGAACAGCATTAAAAAGCTTTCTTACTTTTTCTGGCACCCCGCTGTTCAAAAACATTAACTTCAGACTATATTCTACACTGGGTTGTACATGTCATTCAGTGATATAATGGATACATCCTGGCTTTGATGTATAAAGATGTACTTCTACAGAGCATAAGCCTTATTCCTTGTTTCACTAATATTCTACACACAGGTCAGTGTTGTCAGCAGTCTTCAATACTTTGATTAGTAATATTAACAGAACTTTGGGTTCTTTTATCATGGGCTGCTTTAAAATGCACCAGGACTGCTGACAACAGATGAAGTGAAACTGTCTTGTAGGGGGAAAAAGGATCCTGGGGCAAGAGCTAGCAGGGCTCATTGCTAGGTCTTTAAACTTGACTCAAAGGGGAATGGGGATAAACTCAGGCTTGCTAGAGAGGAGCCTGGGAGTGGTGTGCTAGCACCTTGGGACAGCGTGGTAGTAGGGTCACAGCTTACAGTCAGCTGTCTCAGTGGAGTTGGGGGATGATGATCCAGGTGGTACCAAAGATACAAGGGCAGATAGATGACTGTGGACACATGAAAATAGTCCGGAGGGAATGAGGACTTCTCCCTTTGAAAAGGTGACAGGAGAACCAGCCCAGCTGAAATGCACCCACACCAATGCATGCAGCATGGGGAACAAGCCTGAGGAACTGGAGGCCACTGTGCAGCAAAAAAACTATGATGTAGTTACCATCACAGAAATGTGATGAGATGACTCTTGGGACTGGGGTACTGCAAAGGATGGCTACCAACTCTTCAGAAGGGACAGGTGAAGAAGGTGAGGCAGTGGGGTGGCCCTCTATGTCAGGAAGGCATGTGATTGTGTACTACCTAAACCTAACAATGGTGATGACAGGGTAGTTTTGTTGGCTATGTTGTTTCAAAATGAAGGCAAGATTATGTGGAACAGAAAAATTACAACTTGTTTTCTTTTGTTTTAAACTGAGAAAAATGTCTTCTGAAGATTATTAAAAAACTTAGCCTATTCTCTCCAGTCCACCTGTCTGTGGTCAGATTTTTCTTAGAATATACAGATATGAATTTTTGAACCCTCCTATTGACAGATCAGAGAGGGTATGGATTTCCCAAACCAGAACTGCACTAGTTTGGGGGATTTTTTCCAGTATGCTTCAAATAAAGCACTTCCAGACTCATGACATCTCATGACCCATCAGCATGCCTTGTAGCTAACTTGTTTTCATTCAGCACCTAAGATATGGGATTGAAGATCCAGACAGATGCAGCAATAACTCTCAGTCTATGAACAAATAAGGTTAAAGGCACAAGTCAAGACAGGCTTGCAGGAGTTCAATATTGAGACTAATGTAAGGAAACACTGTAAATGTGTTTGAGGTAGGTCTATCTCACAGTAGCTGTCAAAGAAGCCCTAACAAAACCATGTTTGTGGTACCTACACTCCCCATCAAGCAAAGATCTGATATCTTTCCAACCCAAGACCTGACTAATGACATTATCAGGATGAAGCATGTGTGAAAAACCTGACACTTTTCCTCAAATAAACAAGAAAGAATGTAGAAATTGTATGGAACAGAGTTTTACTTTCTTCCTCCACTGAGTAGCAAATGATCACTCAAATCACTACAGAAAACAACCTGCAATTTTCCTCTAGATGAGGAATGTAGTGGCTTTTGATACATACACACCTAACTGGCTTTCTGTGAGCACATTAATTATCTCTAATGTAGCTAACAAAAGATACCCTTTCTAAAAATATAAAGCTGAAAAAGGAAATCTGAAGCTGAGCAAGTGGACAGAGGAACAAAATGCAAAAGCAGCTTCAATGCTTAAGGCAACCTACATGCAACACCAACTATAGATGATTCTTTTGCTATGAAACGCATTTATATGAATCATTATCGTCATATGATACCTATGCATTCCAGAAGCATTGAAGTGACCACATCATGTATGGCTCAGCAAGCCACTTATATGTGCTCCTGAGTGGCTTTAAAAAAATTCTGAAATTATGTCAAAAAAATGGGGAAATGGGGGCTTCCCATCTAAGGAAAGAAAGAAGAGCACAGAGTGCATATAGAGGGCTGGGCCCATCCCATCCGTTGTGTTAGAAATCAAAAGCAAGACTTGCAGATGAAGTTAAAGATATAATTTTGACTCAATAGAGGACAGATGTAGAAAACATCAACCCTACCTGTATGCAAAAGATTTCATAACCATCTTTGCTACGTTGTCTCAGTTTGTATAAGGAAAGCTGGGAGAAGGCAGCAACAAGAAAACAGACTGGTGTCTGTTTTGCATGGGTGTGGGAGGTGGATATATGAGCAAATGGCTTTGAAAAATTGGCTGGTGACAAAAGCTGGTGATTGGCTGGGTTGGGGCTGAAACAGGAATTTCCGTGCAATCTCTCAATCGTGCCTAAACTTGGGAACCACAACAGATCCCTGAAGAAAAGACAGATGGACTTCACTAGAAGTTCCCCAGTCATGCTCCCTGATGTTTAACACGAGCAGTGCCGTGTGCCCAGCTGCCCATGAGCTGTTTGGATCTCCTGGCCCCTGCCACCCCTTGTTGCTGACTTGAAGCCAGGCTACCAACACCACGCCTGCAGTCCTCTCTCAGGGGATGCCAGGTACACCCCAACAGCACTACCAAAGTACCCAGGCACTGTGTCATGGTCAGACAGGGGGCACTTTGCCACAGCAAATTAGGAAATTCTGTAATTAAGCTCAAAGAACAGTCCCAACTCCTATCTTACCAACCTCTCCAATACTTCAGTATTTTTAAACTCTTTTTAACGGAAATCCCTAAGGTGGGCTCCTCAAGCCTGTAGCTGCACAGCGCACACATCTGGGGATGGGGACCAGCTCCACTCTCAGAGAGAACTGGTTCCCGCTTCCCACTGACAAGGAAACACACTATATACATTAATCTTCTTTTACAGTATCATATAAAACCCTAATTACAACCTCACACCTCCACAAGTGCATCACACATTTAATTCATATACAAATGTCAGCCTTCAACAATTTCTTAAATGTGTCTGACTATGTAATCAAGGATTTGCTTTATTCAGCAAGAGAAGTACTAGGGTGTGACCACAGAGCCCAGCTCTACCACTATTTCCTATAGGATTTTCTCAGATATAACCAAAAACAGGACAACTGACAGAATACGTTAAGAAGATCATCTACATGGTCAGAGGTTTTACAGACCTACAGCTGGAATAGAAAACCCTTTGTGAGCCCTGATCAATTGAGATAACCAGAAAAGCAATTCATGAGAACACCTAGCAATGTGTCATTCCAAGATGACCATTAATCGACGTGCTTCTCCCTCTCTTCTCTCTTCTCCCAAAAGACAAGTGATAGGACAAGAGGGAGTGGCCTCGAGTTGTGCCAGGGGATGTTTAGGTTGGATGTTAGGAAAAATTTCTTCACTGAAAGGGTTGTCAAGCATCGGAACAGGCTGCCCAGGGAGGTGGTGAGAATCACCACCACTGGAAGTACTTAAAAGATGTGCAGATGAGGTGCTAAGGGATGTGGCTTAGTGGTAGACTTGGTAGTGTTAGGTTAATAGTTGGACTTGATTATCTTAAAGGTCTTTTCCAACCAAAACGATTCTATGATTCTGTGACATTTTAAAGAGAAACTTATCTTTCTTCTTTTTGCAGCTATTTAAAAAAAATTCCAAACAAACAATTAAACAGGATCCTTTGTGGTAGTGCTTAAAAACAAATTTTAAATTGGGTAACAGAGACATACAGTACAGGTTTTACACCTGTCAGTCACTCAGCTGACAGCAGCCTTTAATTACCCAAACACAGCCCCATCCTAGGAATAGGAACCCAAAAAACTTATTCAAAATTCACAACAGCCTTCTTCTGAGTTTGCGGTCGCTTCTAGGTGCTCATATCTCTCAGACAATCCCACACATGAACTTTTGCTGTTATCTCATGATCTTTTCTAGGAACACACACAAACAGAGCTGTATGCAAACTCCTTTAAGATTAAAGCTCAAGTGAAGAACACATGTCTATCTAACAACAAACAACTAAACTAAAGGCTGCTGATCCACTACATTAAACCATAATAAAAATTTCCTGGTTTTGGTTCTTGCATCTTACGTTCCCTTGACCTCAGGATGACAAAGCTCCAGGCGTTAGCAGATAATCCTTCCAGCTGCAGCGATGTCCCAAGGCTTTACAGCGATCAGCTTTTATCAAGGTGAATGGAAAACTGGATTCAACAAAACACTGGTAATCTGAGGTTGCATAAACATGTACAACACAGCTTTACAACCCTTAAAATTTTGTGGTGGAAATTTAAGAGTCTCACATTAGAGCATAAAATAAATTCACTGATTAGGCAAGAAAAACATTTCAAATAAAGTAGGACACATAGAATAGGTGATTTGCTTCTTTTCATTTGAACATAACCATTAAACACTTTTAAAATTACAAAGGTATCACAGTAAATGGTCTTCTGGAAGACCACATGACAACAATGAATAGACTCCACATCACACATAAATAGGCCAAACATGACTATTACTCTTGGATAATTAGCCTCAGAGCTGCAATATATTACATGAACGTAGGTAGTGTCATTGGACAGGTGTGCGCCAAGACACTGCCCTGGTTAATCACATGCAATCTCACCCTTAGCACTGAGGCTGAGGAGGCTTTGTAATGTTTATACAGAAAATATTAAATTACAAATAAAACACTTTGCCATAAGCAGTGGCAGTGACGCAGGCAATGCTCAGCATCAGAATTTAAGACCACAAAATCATAGAATTACCATGGCTGGACAGGACCTCCAGGATCATCAAGTCCAACCTTCGTCCCAACATTTCCCTAACCACTAGACCACAGCCTCAAGTGCTACATCTGCTTGTTTTTTTGAACATCTCCAAGGATGACTCCTCCACCAAATCCCTGGGCAGCCCGTTCCAGTGCCTAACCATTCTCCCAGCAAAGAAATTCTCCCTAATAGGCAATCAAAACCTTCCCTGGTGCAACTTGAGGCCATTTGCTCTTGTCCTATCAGTAACTGAGGGGAAGAGACTAACACCAGCCTCACGACAACCTCCTTTTAGGTAGTTGAAGAGATCAATAACATCTCCTCTCAGCTTCTTCTTCTCCAGA